>NC_069502.1:1101215065-1101475065 GCF_027579735.1 Bombina bombina | reverse complement strand
GGCTTCAAGCACTGAAAAGCAATCATGATCACTTCCAGACGCTTTCAGGGTATTGCAGCGATGCCTCAATATTGAGGCATCCTGCAATATACTCTGTGGCCCTCTCTGCATCAGCCAGCAATGGTAACGATCATAGGTGGCGTGGGAGTGAGAGGAGGGAGATGAGTGGACGGCCCATCGCTGGTGGTGGTCTGGTGTGCGATTATAATAGGTCTGTGAGCGGGTGGGAGCGAGCGTGAGGGGGTAGGAGCAAGCATGAGGGGGCAGGAGCGGGTGGGACCGCTACACTAAGGCAAATGTAGAGGGGCAGTGAAGGAGGTAGAGGGGGAAATAAGTGTTGGAAAAGGGATCTGGGAGGAGGAGGGGGTAGCGTATTGAGGGGGACAGCTACACTACAGAAAAAAAGTTTTTTTTTTAGTTTTATTTTTTTTATAAAAAAGCCTCATTTTAAGCAAACTGGGTACTGGCAGCTGCCAGTACCCAAGATGGCTGCAAATAGGTAGAGGGGGGAAGGGTTAGTGAGCTGTTTGGGGGATCAGGAATGTTGGGGGCTAAGGGGGGATCCTACACTGCATAATATATACAGTGTCTCACAAAAGTGAGTACACCCCTCACATTTTTGTAAATATTTTATTATATCTTTTCATGTGACAACACTGAAAAAATGACACTTTGCTACAATGTAAAGTAGTGAGTGTACAGCCTGTATAACAGTGTAAATTTGCTGTCCCCTCAAAATAACTCAACACACTCAACACACAGCCATTAATGTCTAAACCATTGGCAACAAAAGTGAGTACACCCCTAAGTGGAAATGTCCAAATTGGGCCCAAAGTGTCAATATTTTGTGGGGCCACCATTATTTTCTAGCACTGCCTTAACCCTCTTGGGCATGGAGTTCACCAGAGCTTCACAGGTTGCCCCTGGAGTCTTCACAGTTTGCCAATGGAGCTGTTTGAGAGGGGTCAGGGAGGGATCAGGGGGTGGGATGTGTCAGGTGGGAGGCTGATCTCTACACTACAGCTAAAATTAACCCTACAAGCTACCTAATTAATCCCTTCACTGTGGCATGCAGCAGCATTTAGCGGCCTTCTAATTACCAAAAAGCAATGCCAAAGCCATATATGTCTGCTATTTCTGAACAAAGGGAATCGCAGAAAAGCATTTACAACCATTTGTGCCATAATTGCACAAGCTGTTTGTAAATAATTTCAGTGAGAAACCTAAAGTTTGTGAAAAAGTTAACTTTTTTTTTAATTTGATCGCATTTGGCGGTGAAATGATGGAATAAAATATACCAAAATGGGCCTAGATCAATACTTTGGGTTGTCTACTAAAAAAAAAAATATACATGTGAAAGGTTACTCAGGGATTCCTGATAGATATCAATGTTACAATGTAACTATTACTAATGTTTAAAAAAAATAGTTTGGAAATAGCAAAGTGCTACTTCTACTTATTGTCCTATAACTTGCTAAAAAGCAAAGAACATGTAAACATTGGGTATTTCTAAACTCAGGACAAAATTTAGAAACTATTTAGCATGGGCGTTTTTTGGTGGTTGTAGATGCATAACAGATTTTGGGGGTCAAAGTTAGAAAAAGTGTGTTTTTTTCAATTTTTTCATCATATTATATCATTTTTTATAGTTAATTATATGATATGATGAAAATAATGGTATCTTTAGAAAGTTCATTTAATGGCGAGAAAAACTGTATATAATATGTGTGGGTACAGTAAATGAGTAAGAGGAAAATTGAAAAGTGGTCTGTTCACTAAGGGGTTAAAGTACATACTGTCATCTTTAATCTGAGGGTATTTACATCCAAATTGGGTGAATGGTTTAGGAATTACAGCACTTTTTTGTATGCCGTACCCTCCTTGTCAAGGAACCAAAATAAATTGGACAATTGACTGAGAAGCTGTTTCATGGCCAGGTGTGGGCTGTTCTCTCATTACTTCATTAACAAATAAGCATTTAAAAGTTCTGGCATTTATACCAAGTGTGGATTTGCATTTGGAAGCTATTGCTATGAACTCTGATTATGAGGTTCAAAAATCTGTCAAATCATGTAAGGCAGGCCATCATTAGACTGAAAAAACAATTTGGCCTAGATGATTATGAAGCTATGAAAGACAATTGTAGTGAATTAATTGCAAAATTCTTTCATTGATGAAGAAAAGCCCATTCATAACATCTAGCCAAATCAAGAACACTCTCCAGGAGGAGGGGTACCATTGTCAAAGTCTGCAATCAGGAGAATACTTCATGAAAGTAAATGCAAAGGGTTTATACAAGGTGCAAACTATTGTTAAACCTCAAGAATAGGAAGACCAGATTAGACTTTGCCAGAAAACATTAAAAAGTCTGCCCAGTTCTGGAACTATATTCATTGGGCTGATGAAACTTTGATCAACCTGTAAAAGAATGATGGAAAGAGAAGTGTATGGAGAAGGGAAGAAATGTCTGATAATCCAAAGCATACCACATTATCTGTGAAACATGGTGAAGGTAATGTTAAGGCATGTATTGCTGCAACCTGACACAATATAACTGGGTCACTAGTGTTAATTGCTGATGTGACTGCTGGCAGAAGCTGCAGGATGAATTCTGAAGTGTATGGGGCTTTATTATCTACTCAGATTTAGCCAAATGCTGCAAAAATGATAGGATAGCCCTTCACAGTACAGATGGACAATGACACAAAACATACAGCGAAAGCAATAAAAGAGCTTTTCAAGGCAAAGAAGTGAAATATTCTTAAATAGCTGAGTTAGTCAACTGACCTTAACCCAAAAGAACATGTATTTTACATGCTGCAGAAAGAAATGAAAAGCAGAAAGACCTGCAAACAAGCAACAACTTAAGAAAGCTGCAGTAAAGGCCTAGCAAAGCATTACCAGGGAGGAAACCCAGAATTTGGTGATGTCCATGGGTTCCAGACTACAGATAGACATTCACCACAAATAATTTTCAAACAAGTATTAAAAATGATTGTTTTATTTATGATTATGTTAGTTTGTCCAATAACTTTGAAGCCCAGGCCCAGATTGCCAATAGGGCATACAGGGCATTTGTGTGGTCGGATGCGGCCTGTCTTTTGCCCCACCCAGTCACCACCATTATTATTTATGCATTATGCAGGGTCAGCTCTGCCCTGCATCTCACTGCTTTGCTGTGTGTGTGAACCAGGTCTGGCCCAATCACTCCCATCCACCCTGTTTGTATGAGCTTGCTCAGGGCAGGGTCCTGATTTGGATTTGATTGATATAACAGCAGGGTGGGGATGCCTTCTCTGCTCCTTTCTTTTGATGTGTAGAAGGTAGTCAACAGTGTAAATTGGGTCTCCTTACATGAAGTTGTTAAAGAAATGGGAGCAGTTGGAAAATGTATTTTCTTTATAAAAATAGTGGGTTACCGTTCCAGGAATATAATCATTAAAAATTGAACAAAGGCAAGGGTGTCCCCTTTCCCTGCTGCTTTTTGCCCTGTGTATACAAACCTTAGCTGCTCACATTAAATTAAACAAGGACATTTCAGAAATCACAATTGGTAAATATGGTTTTTGTGGCACTTAGTATAACAACTATTTACTATAGTATAAAGTTATCCCAAATGTCTTAATATAGCCAGTTGTAGTATGTCAGCTTATATCTTCAAAGACTGGCAGTATGCTACTTGGCAATAGTAACAATGTACATGATGGCATATATGTCAGAAAATATTTACACTGAGCAACACATTTTCTATAAGACAAGGTATCAATATATTGACAATCTGTCTCAGCTTCTTAGTTTAGGGGTATTCAGTTTAATGGTTATCAAAGGAAAGGAATACTATAACCTGTCAGCTGCCAAGAGTCGTATGTTAACAGGCAACATAGATTCAGAGATGAACAGGAACTGTTAGAACTGAATGCAGGGATGCTGGCAGTAATGCTGAGCTGAGCTAGAGGAAGTGCAGGGAAGGATAGAGATGCGGCCATAGCTGATGATGTCAACAGCTCACTGCAGTTTGTGAGAAGAGCTCCCGTTGGCAGTGTAAGTTACCACAGAATGGTTTGGCAAGTGAAACCATGGACTTGCTGAGTAGTTCACAGCAGGAAAGAGAGTTTCAAGGAGGCTAGAGTTTGTGAGAGACAACCTACTGAAGGTAGGCTACAACATTAATCCAGCAAAATATGCTAGGAGGAGGAACCTTAAATAGCTGTATGAGAGGGTAATTAGCTACTTAAAGGTACAGTGGTGGAATTAAGGAGGAAAGTCCTGACATAGTCCCCCCAAAAATGGAAACCTCTGCGAGGGTTAAGGACAAGGCTTATCAGGATTCCGCCGATGGAAAAGTGAAACCAGCCTAGAGGCAGTGATGTTGGTCACAGGTTCCCAGGAATCCTCAGCATGGTCATAGCCAACTCAGTGAACAAGATATTCCAAAATTCCATTACGTCGTCTGGAATCCAGGATGCTATGTACTTCATATTCTGTGTCTGCTGACTGGGAAATCAGATGAGAACTGGATCCAAGGGAAGATTCAGCAGAGAGGCAAGGTTTCACAAGGGAGACATGGAAAGTTGGATGCAACTTATAAGTTTCAGGAAGTAGTAAAGTGACATTTGCCGTATTGGAGATCTTAATGATAGGATAAGGTCCTATGAACAATTTACTAAGCTTCCTTGATGGCGTTCAAAGTCTTAAATTCCTTGTTGATAGCCAGACCAATTGTCCGACTTGATAGAAAGGTTGTGGTCTATGACGGAGATCATAGTACTTCTTCTGTGAGGCTTGGGCATGTTTGATGTTATTCTCAATTATGGAGAAAGTGTGCGAGATTCTGTTGACAGTGTCATTGACTTGGAGACAGGTAGTAATAATTTGAGGATAGTAGTTGATCCGAAGGTGTAACCCATAATTGATGAAAAATGGGCTACGATCAGTAGTAGTATTGGTAGCATTGTTGTAAGCGAATTCCGCTAAAGGTAAGTAAGTTGCCTAACCATCCTGTTGATTGGAACAATAGCATCGAATATATTGTTCAATCCCCTGATTTGTCCTCTCTGTCTGACCGTTGGTCTGTGGGTGGTATGAGGTGCTGAGTTTTTGAGAAATATGTAAGGACTTGCAGAGTTGTCTCCAAAATTTGGAAGTAAATTGTGTCCCCCTGTCGCTGAGAACTGATGTGGGTAAGCCATGAAGATGAACAACTTCCTTTATAAATAAATCCGAAGTCTGTTGAGCGGTAGAAAGAGCTGTGGTGGGTATGAAATGTGCCATTTTAGAAAATATGTCAACCACTACTAGAATAGTAGTGTAAGAATAAGACTTAGGGAGATCAACTATGAAGTCCATAGATATGTCAGTCCAAGGTGACTTAGGAACTGGGTAGGGTTGCAACAGACCTATAGGGAACTGATGTGAGGGTTTTGATGTGGCACATATAGTACAATGGGAGATGTGATCCTTGACAGATTTAGCCATTGAGGGCCACCAACAGAACCGTCGTAATAGGTCTATAGTCTTTCGAACTCCCAAGTGAACAGAAAGTGGTGAGTCATGAGATGATTGAAGGAACTCTGTTCTGAGGGCAGGGGGGATGTAAAGACAGTTGTTGTAGTAGAAGAGTCCATCCTCCTTTTGTTGTAGTGGTTGAATTGGTTTAGAAGTATTAGTATCCTGGTAACTTTATCTCAGGGTGATGGTTGATAAGTACACCTTCTTAGCAGGCAAGAAGTGAGTGTAAAGCAAAATTGAGCTCCATACTGCACCCCAATACCAGCGCTGCTTTTACGTGCCCGTGCGCAATTTCCCCATAGACATCAATGGGGAAAGCCGCCTGAAAAAAAAGTTTAACACCTGCAAAAAAGCAGTGTAATGCTCCGCAACACAGCCCCATTGATTCCTATGGGAAAATAAAATTTATGTTTACACCTAACACCCTAACATGAACCCCCAGTGTAAACACCCCTAATCTTACACTTATTAACCCCTAATCTGCAGCCCCCGACATCACCAACACCTACATTATACTTAGTAACCCCTAATCTGCCGCCCCCGACATCGCCATGACCTACATTATACTTTGTAACCCCTAATCTGCTGCCCCCAACATCGCAGACACCTACATAATGTTAATAACCCTAATCTCCCGCCCCTAATTTCGCCGCAACCTACCTACACTTATTAACTCCTAATCTGCCACCCCCAACGTCGCCGCCACTATACTAAATTTATTAACCCCTAAAACTAACCCTAAGTCTAACCCTAACACCCACTAACTTTAATGTAATTAAAATAAATCTAAATAAAACCTACTATTAATAACTAGATAATTCATATTTAAAACTAAATACTTACTTATAAAATAAACACTAAGCTAGCTACAATATAACTGATAGTTACATTGTATCTATCTTAGGTTTTATTTTTATTTTACAGTTACGTTTGTATTTATTTTAACTAGGTAGAATAGTTACTAAATAGTTATTAACTATTTACTAACTACCTAGCTAAAATAAATACAAATTTACCTGTAAAATAAAACCTAACCTAACCTTACACTACAATTAAATAAATTACATAAATTAAATACAATTAACTAAATTACAAAAACAAACACTAAATTACACAAAATAAAAAAAGAAATTATCAGATATTCAAACTAATTACACCTAATCTAATAGATCTATAAAAAGCCCCCCCCCCATAAAAAACCCTAAACTAGACTACCAATAGCCCTTAAAAGGGCCTTTTGCGGGGCATTGTCCCAAATAAATCAGCTCTTTTACCTTTAAAAAAAATACAAACAACCCCCCAACAGTAAAACCCACCACCCAGTCAACCAACCCCCAGATAAAATCCTAACTAAAAAAACCTAAGCTCCCCATTGCCCTGAAAAGGGCATTTGGATTAGCATTGCCCTTAAACGGGCATTTAGCTCTTTTTCCGCCCAAAACCCTAATCTAAAAATAAATCCCACCCAATAAACCCTTAAAAAAGCCTAACATTAACCCCCGAAGATCCACTTACAGTTTTTGAAGAACCGACATCCATCCTCAACGAAGCCGGGAGAAGTCCTCAACGAAGCGGCTGAAGTCTTCATCCAACCGAGCAGAAGTCTTCATCCAGAGAGCATCTTATGGCTTCATTGAGGATGGATGTTGGATCTTCAAAAACTGTAAGTGGATCTTCGGGGGCTAGTGTTAAGCTTTTTTAAGGGTTTATTGGGTGGGTTTTATTTTTAGATTAGGGTTTTTGGCGGAAAAAGAGCTAAATACCCTTTAAAGGGCAATACCCATCCAAATGCCCTTTTCATGGCAATGGGGAGTTGAGGTTTTTTTAGTTAGGATTTTATTTGGGGAGTTGGTTGTGTGGGTCGTGAGTTTTACTGTTGGGGGGTTGTTTGTATTTTTTTTTCTTTGGGGCAATGCCCCGCAAAAGGCCCTTTTAAGGGCTATTGGCAGTTTAGTTTAGGCTAGGGTTTTTTTTATTTTTTTGGGGGGTTATTTTGATAGGGCTATTAGATTAGGTGTAATTAGTTTAAATATCTGATCATTTCTTTTTTTATTTTGTGTAATTTAGTGTTGTTGTTTTTTTTTGTAATTTAGTTAATTGTATTTAATTTAGGTAATTGATTTAATTGTAGTGTAAGGTTAGGTGTTAGTGTAAGACAGGTTAGGTTTTATTTTACAGACAAATGTGTATTTATTTTATCTAGGTAGTTAGTAAATAGTTAATAACTATTTACTAACTATTCTACCTAGTTAAAATAAGTACAAACTTGCCTGTGAAATAAAAATAAAATCTAAGCTAGATACAATGTAACTATTAGTTATATTGTAGCTAGCTTAGGGTTTATTTTACAGGTATCTAGTTTTAAATAGGAATTATTTAGTTATTAATAGTAGGTTGCATTTAGATTTATTTTAATTACATTAAAGTTAGTGGGTGTTAGGGTTAGACTTAGGGTTAGGTTTAGGGGTTAATAAATTTAGTATAGTGGCGTCGGCGTTGGGGCGGAAAATTAGGGGTTAATAAATGTAGGTAGGTGGCGGCGATGTTAGGGGCAGCAGATTAGGGGTTAATAATATTTAACTAGTGTTTGCGATGCAGGGGTATGGCGGTGTAAGGGTTACTATGTTTATTATAGTTGCAGCAATGTTGGGAGCGGCAGATTAGGGGTTAATAATTTTATTTTAGTGTTTGCGATGTGGGAGGGCCTCAGTTTAGGGGTTAATAGGTAGTTTATGAGTGTTAGTGTACTTTTTAGCACTTTAGTTATGAATTTTATGCTACAGCTTTGTAGCGCAAAACTCATAACTACTGACTTTCAGTATTCTATGGAAGTCCCATTGAAAAAAGGACTTTTTGAAAGCTGCGGTAATTTCATTGCGTTAAGACCAAAAAAGTGTGCAGTGCCCCTAAACCTGAAAGACTCGTAATACCAGCGGTAGTGAAAAAGAGTCTTAACGCTGCTTTTTCACTCATACCGCAAAACTCGTAATCTAGCCATTTGTTATTATGCGGGTGAGACCAAGAGAAATGTGTGTGTTCCTACTAGTTTTTGTTTTTCTAAGTATGGGACAGGTCTTGACTTCATGTTCACTTGACGCGCAGTACATGCACAGGTTTAGCATTCTTCTCCTACTCTTTTCCTCTGTGGTGAGAGGACTTCTGAGAAAACCAATCTCCATGGGAGTTTCCACATCCTTAGTTATGGTAGTGGTAGTAGTATAACGCTTATAGGGTGCAGCTGGGAATCCAAAGCATGTATTTTAAATTGAGCTATGAAGTCTTCAACAGGATGCTTTCCCTATTTAAGTGCCCTTAGTGATATCTCTGCTGAATTTTGCTTGAAAGGATCATCAAAGATGGAAGATAATGCTTTTAGAAAATTTTCAAGAGAGTTTAGGGTAGGGTCTTGTGTCTCATAATAGGAATCTGCCCAGGCTCGTGGCTCCCCTCTTAAGAAAGAGATAATGGTTAATACCTTTACTCTGTCAGTGCAGTATCTCTGGTTTAAGTTCAAAGAGTAGAAGGCATGAATTCCTGAATTCTTTAAACAAAACAGAGTCCTATTACCAGTGAATTTCTCTGGCAAAGATACTGGGGTTCAGGCTGATTATCAGTTGGTAAAATATAAAGGGAGATGGGATGTTCACTAATAAGGAAGAGACCCCTAATGATTATATCAGTATGTTAGTCTGCAATTTAGTTGATCTGACAGGCAGATCTAAACCTTAAACAATTAAATAAATCATATATGAAGGAGGGGAGTGCTAACTGTCTGGAAGGACATAAAAATTGTAGCAAAGAAAAAAGTGACAGTATATTAGCACTCTTGTAATTCTCAATTAAGCATATATAGGATAGCAAGGAGGGTCACCTTGATTCAGGTTGAAAATAAAATTTAACTTTTATTATAATTAAATTAATATATACATATCAATGTATAGTGTAAATATATACAGGTGAGTGTGTGTGTTAAAACTTAGATTACAATAGAAAACAGGGAACGAATATCCACCAAAACTATTACCATCTCAATCATAAAGCTCCACACAGTTCCAATACAAACTCATATATGCTCAACTCTGCAGAAAATTGTTACCTATAAAGGGGATTGACCCCATCAACCAATTAAACTGAATAATGCAGCAAGGAGCAGGAGTAAGTGCCGGTCTGTGTGGAAGCTAATAAGCCCAGTATACGGCTAAACCAGGAGGCAATAAAAACAGCTATAACAGTGGATAAAGTTCCCTAAACACGCCTGATGCGCATTTCACCGTTCAACCGGCTTCCTCAAAGGCTAATCCGATCAGGGTTTGTCTTCTAGCATTTAAATGAATTATGAGCCAATCGGAGTGGAGTGTGGTTACACCCCCACTAATCCAACCTATCAGAAGGATTGGCCCTCATTGGATGGAGGCCGTCATGTGATCACAACGTCAGTCTGTTAGGAAAAACATATCCTTTGCGATCAAGACCGTGTTTCATTATTATAGCGGAGTTAATGTTATCAGTATTTCTGATCCACTGAGATAGAGATCCCCAATAGTGAGTCACAATCAGAAGTTTCACACTCAAATATGTTGCACGGATCACAGGAAAATCCTCTTAATAGTGTGTCCGTTACTGAGGATATATGATACAAACTCAAATGACATGATAGCAATTGACAGTGTGCCATAGAGTCCGCCTCCGTGCCAGTACCGACAAGATTGCTCTTCATTGTTATAAACTAACACATGCTATAGCTGGATTGTGTTAGGGGCGGGCACATAAAATCATTGCCATCAATATTTAGAAACCTTGTTATTATGATCTTTATGTTTTAATAATAACTTATCATTGCTTTTCCGGTCCGGTTCAGTAACCAATCAGATTCTAGTAAAAATGACATCAGCCCTTGAGACTTTAACGATTGGCTAATTAACCAGTAAATCTAGAGGAAAATAATGAAATAGTTGTGAATTTGTTTGTAAATATTTGAGACTCATGTTGATATAGGCTAAAATGTTAGAGCCATATTTTAGCATGTAACTTATCAGTGTGTAATGATATGAGATTTTATTTTGTTAAATTTTTCATTAGTTTATCCAGTACGGTTTTAAGATCTGTCAGAATAAAATATGCATCATACACTCTCATAAGACTTCTATGATTGGTTTATATCAATAGGAGTATTGACTATTCATTCCAATTGAAATGTCAGTGATAATATATCACAAATTACGGCCCCTATTTTCCTATGAAAATCTCCTTAGACCGAATGTTGAAATTATACTGTGACTCTCATTAGCACCATCTGTCAAAAATACATTATATTGCAATTTGCAGTTAATACTATGGTGAGTAAATAAACGTTGTCCATCAGCACAAACTTATACAATTAAAAGGAGTATTCTTGCAAATGAGTTTAACTACTGACAGAATAATATTGCCTCCAGTGTTTTACTGTAATCATGCATAGCCTCAAACTCAAATTATGTTATCAGGTCATGTATATAGCCTATAATAACGAAATATTGTTCTTAGTAAGATAATGAATATAAATAATCCTTTATTGATGTATTGGGGGGAACTGTAGATTTCAAAAACTATTTCTACTTTTTGCAATCAGGTCAATACTGTACAGTTAACATCGATAAAAAGATCATAAATCTTCTATAATATGTATCCCTAGCAGTATCAACTATTCATTTCAATTGAGATGTCCGCACGAACTTGTGCAGCTAAAGGGAGTATTCTTGCAAGTGAACTTAACATAAATGATTATAGTATGACAATATAATAGCTTCCCCAGTAATTTACTGTGATAATGTATACAATGCCATAATTCTAATTTATGTTCTCAGGTCTTATATATTGCCCATATTAACAGAATATTGTTCTGAATAAAGTCATGAATTAAAACAAAGTTCCAATTTATCCAAAAGCAAATGATGATGCACTCATGCACTGGTCTTACCTTTGTGCTATTAAAGTTCCAATTTATGTTATTAGATCTTATGTTTTGCCCATATTAAGCGAATATTGTTCTGAGTTAGGTCATGAATTAAAATTGTCCTTTGTTGATCTATCGGAGGAGATTGTGAGTTTTAAAGAAATTATATATTTTGCGTTTTAGGATCATGTCAATACGGTACAATTATCCTAGATAGAGAGCTCATATTATGTTCAATACACAATGTATCTTAAAATATGCGAAATCATATTATGATGATCTTTATATTATCAGTCCCAAGTGTGTGTAATACACAATTGAATGTACGTATGAAAATAAAAACATTCTGATAAAGTTTATTATCTTGTGTATAAGGAACACATGGGTGGAAGTGTTTCTCTATTATGTTTGGTGGGACCAGGTTGTAACATAATGAAGAACATGAATAATAACAAGAGATTCTATAGGAATGAACCGAAACCATCCTGTTCATTTAATCCATAGGGTGAGAGTGTGTTTAGCCAGAATATCCATCGGCATTCAGCATGTAATAACATGGACTCTACATCACCACCTCTTATACCTGGTTTGATAACCTGTAGTACGCATATTTTTAAAAAGGGTTTTGAACCATGCTGGTGTAAGTAGTGTCGTGCCACAGGGGTCAATATTTTGTCATTCTTTTTATCTGATTCAGAATTTTTTATACTGTTAATGTGCTCTCCCATTCTAACACGAAGCTCACGAGTCGTGATTCCAATATATCTTTTTCCACAATTACACAGTAGACAGTATACTACATTTTTGGTTTTGCAGTTTGCGAATCCATACATGTGTTTGGGCCCAGTTACAGTGTTGAACTCTCTTTCATTGTTGATGTATTTGCAGAACCTGCACCCTCCACAGGGGTACGTCACGCATATGTTCTTATTACTGGGTCTTCTTCTCACGAAATGACTTTGTATTAATCGATTTCCAATAGTTGGTGCTCTCCTCCAACTAGTTTTAATTTGATTTCCTACATATTTAGAGAGTACCATGTCTGATTTTAAAATATCAACATGTTTGTTTAGTATCCTATTAATGGTATTATGCTCTGCATTATACATAGTCACAAATCTCACTGATTCCTCTATCCCCCTGGGTTTGATCTTGGGGGTTAGAAGTGAGTCATGGGACGTTCTTTTAGCTCTCTGGAATGCAGTGCGAATTATTTTGCGGGTATATCCTCTCTCTTTTTTATTCGTTTTTGGAGCTCCTTTGCTCTCTGATGGAAAATGTTGTCATCTGTACAATTCCGTCTAAGTCTTAAAAATTCCCCAATAGGGATACCTCTCTCTGTTTGCATGGTGTGACAACTATTAAATTGTAACGTAGAATTTGTAGCCGTTTCCTTCCTGTATAGATCAGTTTTAAGTCTATACTCATTATCCTTATAGATAGTTACATCAAGGAATTCGACTTGTTGGACACTTGTGTTGTAGGTTAATTTTAAGTTTAAGTCATTTGTGTTCAGTATTTTAATGAATACTTTGAATTCAATCAGGCTTCCTGTCCAAATAATGAACAGGTCGTCTATGTACCGACTCCATAGACTGATATGTCTAGTGTATTGTTGTAAGTTATCATCAAATACAATTTCACGTTCCCACCACCCTAAGTATATGTTTGCATAGGTGGGGGCACAAGAGGAGCCCATTGCGGTGCCCTGGACCTGCAGATAAATGTTATAATTGAACACAAAATAGTTGTGTCTTAATACAAATCTCAGTAATGAAAGAATAAAGTCGTTACGTTCTTTATTTTCAGTAGATTTCATTTCTAAGAAGTATTTAACCGCATCACATCCCTTGTTATGGTTAATTGATGTGTAAAGTGATTCTACATCACAAGTAATGAGTATAGTCTCTCTTTATAGAGTGATATCATTGATTTTATTGAGAATATCCATGGTATCTCTAGTATATGATGGAAGGGAAAGTACAATATCACGTAAATAGAGGTCCAAAAATCTACTGGCCTGTTCGCAGAGGCTTCTTATACTGGAGATTATTGGCCTTCCAGGAGGTTTGCATTTATTTTCATGCACTTTTGGTAATAAGTATAAAGTTGAGATTCTTGGATTTTTAACCTGTAGAAATTGCCACAAGCAGTAACAGCAGTTTTTTAGGAAGAAAAACGGATCAGTTAGACTTAGTGGAAAAAGACCGACCAGAAGGGGCAAAGGGGGTGGATCGGACCCAAAGGGATAGGACGAGATGGGGTTATACAAAAGACAATCAGTACAGATGGAGGGAGGATTGGGGAAGACGACCTAAATGGTAGAAAAAGAGAAATCATTACAAGTTATCAACCTCTCTAGTCGTATACTTACTACAATCCATCTCCAGGTTCTCTCTAAGGGTCTATCATTTTCACTAACACCAGCCTTAGATAAATTTGAACTTATAAAGGACCTACACCTGTTCTGCAGGAAACTAGCCCTCAAAAAAATGTTTGATAAACAAAGTGACCCCATAACTGATGAGATAAGAACATTAGATACTCTCATCCAATTATGGAATGAAAGTGAAGGCACTGATTTATCAGATCCTGCCGTTTTCCTAGATAAACAACTAAGACTTAAATCTAAATTCATGCCCACAATGAATAAAATGCCCCAACTGGAAGTCTTTCTAAAGATGATCATGAAAGACTTTATGAACATTAAGGAAACCAAAATCTCCAACCTAAGTAAGGAAGAAACTATGGTCTTATCTAAAATTAAAAAGTGGGATGATATTGTAGTGAAGGCGTCAGATAAAGGAGGTAATATCGTTATTTGGGAAAAGGAACAATATATACATGAGGCATTAAGACAACTTAATGACAAAAGATGTTATAAACATCTATTCTCAAACCCAACCTCTGAATACCTTAATTCCTACAATAAAATAATAATGGATGCTAAAGTAAGTGGACTAATAAGCCAAAAAGAATGGCAATTTCTACAGGTTAAAAATCCAAGAATCTCAACTTTGTACTTATTACCAAAAGTGCATAAAAATAAATGCAAACCTCCTGGAAGGCCAATAGTCTCCAGTATAGGAAGCCTCTGCGAACAGGCCAGTAGATTTTTGGACCTCAATTTACGTGATTTTGTACTTTCCCTTCCATCATATACTAGAGATACCATGGATATTGTCAATAAAATCAATGATATCACTCTAGAAAGAGAGACTATACTCATTACTTTTGATGTAGAACCACTTTACACATCAATTAACCATAACAAGGGATGTGATGCGGTTAAATACTTCTTAGAAATGAAATCTACTGAAAATAAAGAACGTAATGGCTTTATTCTTTCATTACTGAGATTTGTATTAATACACAACTATTTTGTGTTCAATGATAACTTTTATCTGCAGGTCCAGGGCACCGCAATGGGCTCTTCTTGTGCCCCCACCTATGCAAACATCTACTTAGGGTGGTGGGAACGTGAAATTGTATTTGATGATAACTTACAACAATAAACTAGACATATCAGTCTATGGAGTCGGTACATAGACAACCTGTTCATTATTTGGACAGGAAGCCTGATTGAATTCAAAGAATTCATTAAAATACTGAACACAAATGACTTAAACTTAAAATTAACCTACAACACAAGTGTCCAACAAGTCGAATTCCTTGATGTAACTATCTATAAGGATAATGAGTACAGACTTAAAACTGATCTATACAGGAAGGAAATGGCTACAAATTCTACGTTTAATAGTTGTCACACCATGCAAACAAAGAGAGGTATCCCTATTGGGGAATTTTTAAGACTTATATGGAATTGTGCAGATGGCAACATTTTCCATCAGAGAGCAAAGGAGCTCCAAAAACGATTAAAAAAGAGAGGATATACCCACAAAATAATTCGCACTGCATTCCAGAGAGCTAAAAGAACGTCCCGTGACTCACTTCTAACCCCCAAGATCAAACCAGTGGAAAGAGGAATCAGTGAGATTTGTGACTATGTATAATGCAGAGCATAATACCATTAATAGGATACTAAACAAACATGTTGATATTTTAAAATCAGACATGGTACTCTCTAAATATGTAGGAAATCAAATTAAAACTAGTTGGAGGAGAGCACCAACTATTGGAAATCGATTAATACAAATTCATTTCGTGAGAAGACCCAGTAATAAGAACATATGCGGGACGTACCCCTGTGGAGGGTGCAGCTTCTGCAAATACATCAACAATGAAAGAGAGTTCAACACTGTAACTGGGCCCAAACACATGTATGGATTCGCAAACTGCAAAACCAAAAATGTAGTATACTGTCTACTGTGTAATTGTGGAAAAAGATATATTGGAATCACGACTTGTGAGCTTCGTGTTAGAATGGGAGAGCACATTAACAGTATAAAAAATTGTGAATCAGATAAAAAGAATGACAAAAAATTGACCCCTGTGGCACGACACTACTTACACCAGCATGGTACAAACCCTTTTTAAAAATATGCGTACTACAGGTTATCAAACCAGGTATAAGAGGTGGTGATGTAGAGTCCATGTTATTACATGCTGAATGCCGATGGATATTCTGGCTAAACACACTCTCACCCTATGGATTAAATGAACAGGATGGTTTCGGTTCATTCCTATAGAATCTCTTGTTATTATTCATGTTCTTCATTATGTTACAACCTGGTCCCACCAAACATAATAGAGAAACACTTCCACCCATGTGTTCCTTATAAACAAGATAATAAACTTTATCAGAATGTTTTTATTTTCATACGTACATTCAATTGTGTATTACACACACTTGGGACTGATAATATAAAGATCATCATAATATGATTTCGCATATTTTAAGATACATTGTGTATTGAACATAATATGAGCTCTCTATCTAGGTTAATTGTACCGTATTGACATGATCCTAAAACGCAAAATATATAATTTCTTTAAAACTCACAATCTCCTCCGATAGATCAACAAAGGACAATTTTAATTCATGACCTAACTCAGAACAATATTCGCTTAATATGGGCAAAACATAAGATCTGATAACATAAATTGGAACTTTGTTTTAATTCATGACTTTATTCAGAACAATATTCTGTTAATATGGGCAATATATAAGACCTGAGAACATTAATTAAAATTATGGCATTGTATACATTATCACAGTAAATTACTGGGGAAGATATTATATTGTCATACTATAATCATTTATGTTAAGTTCACTTGCAAGAATACTCCCTTTAGCTGCACAAGTTCGTGCGGACATCTCAATTGAAATGAATAGTTGATACTGCTAGGGATACATATTATAGAAGATTTATGATCTTTTTATCGATGTTAACTGTACAGTATTGACCTGATTGCAAAAAGTAGAAATAGTTTTTGAAATCTACAGTTCCCCCCAATACATCAATAAAGAATTATTTATATTCATTATCTTACTAAGAACAATATTTCGTTATTATAGGCTATATACATGACCTGATAACATAATTTGAGTTTGAGGCTATGCATGATTACAGTAAAACACTGGAGGCAATATTATTCTGTCAGTAGTTAAACTCATTTGCAAGAATACTCCTTTTAATTGTATAAGTTTGTGCTGATGGACAACGTTTATTTACTCACCATAGTATTAACTGCAAATTGCAATATAATGTATTTTTGACAGATGGTGCTAATGAGAGTCACAGTATAATTTCAACATTCGGTCTAAGGAGATTTTCATAGGGAAATAGGGGCCGTAATTTGTGATATATTATAACTGACATTTCAATTGGAATGAATAGTCAATACTCCTATTGATATAAACCAATCATAGAAGTCTTATGAGTGTGTATGATGCATATTTTATTCTGACAGATCTTAAAACCGTACTGGATAAACTAATGAAAAATTTAACAAAATAAAATCTCATATCATTACACACTGAGAAGTTACATGATAAAATATGGCTCTAACATTTTAGCCTATATCAACATGAGTCTCAAATATTTACAAACAAATTCACAACTATTTCATTATGTTCCTCTAGATTTACTGGTTAATTAGCCAATCGTTAAAGTCTCAAGGGCTGATGTTATTTTGACTAGAATCTGATGGGTTACTGAACCGGACCGGAAAAGCAATGATAAGTTATTATTAAAACATAAAGATCATAATAACAAGGTTTCTAAATATTGATGGCAATGATTTTATGTGCCCGCCCCTAACACAATCCAGCTATAGCATGTGTTAGTTTATAACAATGAAGAGCAATCTTGTCGGTACTGGCACGGAGGCGGACTCTATGGCACACAGTCAATTGCTATCATGTCATTTGAGTTTGTATCATATATCCTCAGTAACGGACACACTATTAAGAGGATTTTCCTGTGATCCGTGCAACATATTTGAGTGTGAAACTTCTGATTGTGACTCACTATTGGGGATCTCTATCTCAGTGGATCAGAAATACTGATAACATTAACTCCGCTATAATAATGAAACACGGTCTTGATCGCAAAGGATATGTTTTTCCTAACAGACTGACGTTGTGATCACATGACGGCCTCCATCCAATGAGGGCCAATCCTTCTGATAGGTTGGATTAGTGGGTGTGTAACCACACTCCACTCCGATTGGCTCATAATTCATTTAAATGCTAGGAGACAAACTCTGATCGGGTTAGCCTTTGAGGAAGCCGGTTGAACGGTGAAATGCGCATCAGGCGTGTTTAGGGAACTTTATCCACTGTTATAGCTGTTTTTATTGCCTCCTGGTTTAGCCGTATACTGGGCTTATTAGCTTCCACACAGACCGGCACTTACTCCTGCTCCTTGCTGCATTATTCAGTTTAATTGGTTGATGGGGTCAATCCCCTTTATAGGTAACAATTTTCTGCAGAGTTGAGCATGTATGAGTTTGTATTGGAACTGTGTGGAGCTTTATGATTGAGATTGGTAATAGTTTTGGGGGATATTCGTTCCCTGTTTTCTATTTTAATCTAAGTTTTAACACACACACACTCACCGGTATATATTTACACTATACATTGATATGTATATATTAATTTAATTAGAATAAAAGTTAAATTTTATTTTCAACCTGAATCAAGGTGACCCTCCTTGCTATCCTATATATGCTTAATTGAGAATTACAAGAATGCTAATATACTGTCACTTTTTTCTTTGCTACAATTTTTATGATTATCAGTTGGTGTTGTTTGGCTACATAAATCTCTCTAAGACAGTCTTTAACAGTTTGATTTTCCTTTTGTAAGTCTCTGATGGTCTGAGTGAGTGCATCAGTGTGAGAACAACAACCTGATCTACTGGATCCATTGTTATTTTTGGGCTGACAAATAATATATAAATGTGGTTTTTGTGACACTTAGGATAACAACTATTTACTATAGTATAAAGTTATCCCAAATGTCTTAATATAGCCAGTTATAGTATGTCAGCTTATATCTTCAAAGACTGGCAGCATGCTACTTGGCAATAGTAACGATGTACAGGTTGGCATATATGTAAAAAATATTTACACTGAGCAACACTTTTTCTATAAGGCAAGGTATCAATATATTGACAATTTGTCTCAGCTTCTTAGTTTAGCAGTATTCAGTTTAATGGTTTTCAAAGGAAAGGAATAATACAACCTGTCAGCTGCTAAGAGTCATATGTGAACAGACAACGTAGATTCAGAGATGAACAGGAGCTGTTAGAACCGAAAGCAGGGATGCTGGCGGTAATGCTGAGCTGAGCTAGAGGAAGCGCAGGGAAGGTGTCAGGATTCTTCACTAACTGTGTTTACCTTTAATTCTCAGCCTTCAACAGTTTAGCCCTGCCCACAGAGTCTTTAAATTCACCTGTTCTCCTAATGGCCAGTGCTTAGTATTTTGTTGTTAGCACTGAACAGCATCTGCTCATACTGAGCTAAGTTTACTATTTATGTGGATTACTCCTACTATACTATCACTATTGTGGATTACAAATAACCTGTGTTATCTTTATAACATTCCTATCAACCATCCTGCACATTTTGTGTCATTATCTCTTTGGAGGACACCACTGCTTAGCTTTTCGGCACTTGCCGTTTCTACAATCAAACCGCCAACAGAATTCATTCATACTCGAGTTTAGTGGTCTCCTTGTAACTCTCCTACTCACCTCGGCAGACCACCATCCCTCTGCCTCACAACCGGTAACCTAGTAGTTGTAATTGAGAAGGAAGTAACCGGGACTCGGCATCGGTCTGCGCTGTCAATCATCCAGTGCGTCAGTGAGTGACTCCTCCCCGGTTGCCTGCTCTACAACTGTCTGTGTGCTGCGTGAAGCGGCTGAAGCTAACAGGTAAAGGTTTTTCTTTATCTCCTTGCCACTGTGAGGTTGAACTGAATTCTTATAAATTAAACAGAGTGTGGGTTCTTTCCTGTAGGATATAAGACTTGCT
Organism: Bombina bombina; assembly: GCF_027579735.1. Lineage (NCBI taxonomy): Eukaryota > Metazoa > Chordata > Amphibia > Anura > Bombinatoridae > Bombina > Bombina bombina. Next base: position 1,101,455,180 of record NC_069502.1, on the reverse strand, counting down.
CAAGGAGTCTAAATACTATCTATTCCTTACTCAAATACCAGCATCTGCTTAATTAGCTAGTGAACTTGTAAAACAGCCCTTGGCAATTTTACCACAGCTTCTTTATAAATTTACCACTCACCTAACTTAGTGATACATAATCGCTGGGTTCAGACCTATACTAATTCACTCCTATATCTCTGCTGATATCACTGACTTCTATAGTGATACCATACAAAGGGGTGAAACATACCAAACTTTACTGATATTCTGCAGTTGTGTTCCATAAGCCACAATTTTCAGAACAAGCATTACATAATACTAAGCCTCCAAAAATAATGGAACCAGCAGAACTCCCGCAAGTTCTTTACAACTTATCACAGAAAGTGGATCAAATTGCTCACGCTGTTAGAGAACTCCAGATTGAGAATAAGACACTGAAATATTTATTTAAGGACTCCATAGCAGCCAGGTCTGCTCAAGAGGCTTTACCTGAACCACAAATCTCTCTCCCTGAGACTTTCAGTGGCAACAGACGTTCATATAAACAATTAAAAAACGCCTGCCATTTGTTGTTCACATTAAGACCTAAAAGTTATTCTACGGAAAAGATAAGAGTTCTCACAGTAATTACATTCTTGAGAGGGGAACCTAGGGTTTGGGCTGACAATTTATGTGACCATGAAGATTCCACACTTGCCACCTTAGATTTTTTCTTTAGTGCTATGGATGAGTTATGCTTGGATAAGGACACTCAACTGACCGCTGAAGCTCACATGAGAGATCTCAAACAGGGCAAAAGGCCCGTGGAAGACTACATCGCGGAGTTCAAACTATATGCATCTGACTCCCTCTGGAGTCCTATAGCTCTCCGTAACCAGTTCCGCTTAGGATTGTCGGAGAATCTGAAGGATGATTTGGCACGGATCGATTTACCACCCACCTTAGAAGCCTTGATGAGGATCTCCTCTCAAATTGACAGAAGACTTAGAGAGAGGCGTTCAGAGAAGTACCATAGCGACTCTTACCCTAGGAATACCTCATCTACAACACCACCCAGACCCTCACCTCAAGCATCAGTTCCTATGGAGATTGGGGTGGTCAGAGGTCCATTATCAACCGAAGAGAGGATTAGACGTAAGAATAAGAATCTTTGTATGTACTATGGAGATCCATCAAACTCAGTACACCAATGTCCTATCCTCCAGAAGAATAAGAAAAGTAAGTCCACCACTATTTGTTCCTCTCATGATGTTCATAAAAGATTCACTTACTGTAAACTCTCTTTATTCTTGCAGTGGGATCAGAAAAGACTACCAACTGAAGCCATCATTGATTCCGGGGCTTTCGGAAACTTCATAGATTCTGAGCTTGTAAAATTAAATAAAATCCCACTTGTGTTAAAAGAGATACCACTTGTACTTTGTGTTATTGATGGCTCTACAATACGCAACGGTCCCATTACACACCATACCGTTCCTTTGAGAGTTGTTACTGAGAAGGGTCATTCAGAATTTATTTCTTTTGATGTGTTACCTTCACCTCATTTCCCCGTAGTCTTAGGTATTACTTGGTTGCAATTGCATGAGCCTTCCATACTGTGGACGTCCTCAAAAGTTTGCTTCAGTTCTACATATTGCCACACTACATGCTTCCCACAACAACATCTTCTTCAAACTCTTCCTGATCCACAGCTTCTCCCTAGTTACTATAAGGATTTCGCTGACGTATTCAGTAAGACCGAAGCTGAAACTCTTCCGCCTCACCGTCCATATGATTGCCCTATTCAACTACAGCCAGGGGCAAGTATACCATTTGGGCATATTTATCCGTTAAACGAATCCGAATTAGAACATCTGAAGATCTATCTAGAAGAAAATCTTAAGAAGGGTTTCATAAGAGCTTCCACTTCTCCTGCTGGAGCTGGCATGTTCTTTGTGAAAAACAAAGATGAAACCCTTCGGCCTATCATAGATTATCGAGAGCTTAACAAGCGTACTATAAAGAATCGGTATCCCTTACCACTAATTCCGGAAATGATAGAACGCTTATCAGAAGCTACCATCTTCTCTAAACTTGATCTCAGAGGAGCATATAATCTTGTACGGATACAGGAAGGTCATGAATGGCTCACGGCCTTCCGCACTAGATATGGGTTGTTCGAATACTTAGTGATGCCTTTCAGATTATGCAGCGCTCCGGCAACCTTCCAACATTTTATAAATGACATTTTTCGGGACTTACTAGATGTCTGTATGGTAGTTTACCTTGATGACATCTTAATTTATTCCAAGACCTTAGAGGACCACATTAAACATCTCCGCTGGGTACTTTCACGACTCCGTACTCACAAGCTCTATGCCAAGCCCGAAAAATGCCAGTTCCATTGTACAGAGATTTCTTTCCTCGGGTATGACATCTCCCCTGAAGGTATAAAGATGCAACATAAGAAGGTAGATACAGTATTGGATTGGCCTCAACCATCAAATAGAAAGGATCTACAACGTTTTTTAGGCTTCTCCAACTATTATCGAAAATTTATCAAGGGATTTTCCAAGCTATGCATCTATTATCCGAGATAAAGAGACATCAAAGACAAGATCGTGAAGTCTCCACTTATCAACTACAGCGAAGAGAGGGGTTGTACTATCACAAAGATAATCTCTACATACCGCAAGCAATAAGGACACAGATTTTGAAATATCACCACGACATCCCAATGTCTGGTCATCCTGGAGTCAGACGTACCTTGGATTTACTGAATAGATCTTACTGGTGGCCTAATATGAAACAAACAGTCAAAGACTATGTTAGCACCTGTTCCACCTGCATTACCTCAAAAAACGAAAGGTTAAAACCGTATGGTCTACTGATGTCTCTGCCCATCCCTAGCCGTCCCTGGGAACAAATAAGTATGGATTTCATAGTCGAACTACCCCTTTCACAGAAACAGAACACCATATTAGTGATAGTGGACATGTTCACCAAGATGGGACATTTCATTCCCTTTCAAAGAGTTCTTCCTTCATCATCAGAAACAGCCCGTCTTTTTATAGACAATATCGTTAAATTACATGGCGTACCTTCTAGAGTAATCACTGACAGAGGTACGCAATTCACCTCTCGCTTTTGGTCTACATTGACCAAACTCCTTCAAGTAGATCATAGATTCACAACCGCTTACCATCCCCAAACCAATGGGCAGACGGAACGATTGAATCAATGGCTCGAGGAATATCTGCTGTGTTTCTGTTCCTACCAGCAAGACCAGTGGATCTCTATTCTTTTTTTTTTTTTTTTATTAATTTATTTATAACCAACATGTGGTATTACAGACAAGAGAAAAAAAAAAAGGAAAAACACACCTCGCAGGGTGAGCGAAATAACATAAAGAACAATTAATAACATTGTAGAATTTCAACAACATTCATCAATAGAAAGTTATCAACTGTTATAGCAGAATGGACTAAACCAAATTGTGTCCACATCTAGGCACCACTTTCATCATTTGTCTAACATATACTGCTATGTAATCATAATTTTATTAATACCACCATGTTGGGATTTTTAACATTTTGGGGAACACTCTAAACCTAACTACCGAAACCAAACTAAACCACACATACAAAAAAAAAAAAAAAAAGGGAGGGGGAAACAAATTCCTTTATCCTAATACAATCCAATCAGCCGGGAAATCTCCTAATAAGACCAAATCCATAAAACTTTCTGAACTGAAAAAAGGAAATAGTATCAATTTTTGAATACCGATTGGGAAAGATTTAATTATGGGCAACCAACCCACTAAAAATTGTTTGATTTTTTTTTCTTTCAGAAACCTAGTATGATAAGATTCAAAAATAATCTGATTTTGGATTTCTTGCAGAACAAATTTTAATGTGGGCGCTCGTTTAGCCTTCCAATTTTTGGATATTAAATGTCTTACTAATAAAATTATAGTGTTTAATATAGTCTGACCTAGGGGAAATGTTAATATCTGAATATTTAATAGGAATATGTTCTCTATCTCCAATACTACATTTAGTTGATAGTGCTTATTAAACCAGAAAACCACCTTCTTCCAAAGCTGTAAAATCTTAGGGCAATACCAATACATATGTACCAGGTCAGCTGCATCCGATGAACACCGGGGGCACACACAGAGTAACTGGGGAGAAAATCTTGAGAGCCTCGCCGGGGTTAGATAAAAGTTATTTATGAGTTTGAAATGAGCTTCCCTCCAACTCATCGGGATTTGATACTTGCTTATCAGAGTACAACTTGCTATGATTTTATCTGTATTTATATCTGGAAGAAGCATTGCCCAAGACTCACACGTCTTATTCAGTGTGAACAGGCTTTGCTTAGCCAGCATTATGTCATACATTAAAGATATAGAGGTATTCCCCGCTCTGAAAATTTTCACCCAACTCTTGACTTCGGCCCATTCTACCTCCCTAGTAACATCCCAATTCCATTCCTGTATATAATGTCTTATTTGTAGGTACGCAAAAAAATTATTAACATGAAGACCAAACTTATGCCGCAGACTCTCAAACGTTAATATATATCCCTCGAATGAAAAAAGCTGTTGAACGACTGTGAGGCCCTTTTCAGCCCAGCTTTGAAATACTAATTGATGTATCCCGGGGGAGAAATTTATGTTGCCCCTTATTGGTAAGAACTCTGAAAAAGAAAAGTCCATTTCCAATATAGTACATAGCTTCTGCCAGCCTACGACTATGTTTTTTAATGACACAAGACCAGCAATATTTGCCGGGAGTTTCTTTACAGGAGAGTGTAAAATAGCTTTTAGTGAAAAGGGATATGCCAAATGACTTTCTAGGTCACTAGTAGAAAAAATATTACCCTCCGACAGCCAATCCAAAGCAGTCCTAGCCAACATAATAATGTTATAAAGATAGATGTCAGGTAAGGCAAGACCTGCCATATTACGAGATTGCATTAATTTTTTCAGAGCAATGCGCGGTTTTTTATTACTCCATATAAATTTTGAGAATGACCTATAGATAGCTTTAATGTCAGCTGTTGGAATCAAAAGAGGAAGATTTTGTAAGAGGTAAAGCAAGCGTGGAAAAACAATTGTTTTTATTACATTTACTCTTGCCGTTATTGATAACGGGAACTGCATCCATACTTCCAAATCGGATATAATTTTCTTAATAAGAGGAGCAAAATTAATGTTATACCAAGTTTTAGGGTTCGAATTGAGGTATATACCCAAATACTTAATTGTCGCTACTTCTTTAAAAGGCAACCTTTGAGGGCTATACTCCGACCTTTTTATCCACATCAGTTCACTCTTTCCACAATTAATTTTATACCCTGAGAAGGAACTATATGTCTCCAGGCACGCTAGCACAATTGGGATTTCTTGGGAAGTATTCTCCACGCAAATCAGCAGATCATCTGCATACAGAAGAGTTTTAAGATTATGTTCCCCTAGCCTAACCCCCTTAATAGAGCTTCTTAGCCAGGTTGCCAAAGGTTCGATGGCCATATTAAACAGCAGGGGAGATAGAGGACACCCCTGTCTGGTTCCCCTACTAAGGTTAATCTGTGGAGAGAGAACCCCGTTAATTAACAAATATGATATTGGATGTTTATACAGATTCTGTATAAATAGGGAGAACTGATCTTTAAATCCCATTTCTGCTAATACTCTAAAAAGATGTTTCCAAACGATAGAATCAAAAGCTTTCTCAGCATCCAATGTAATAATGGCGGAGTCAACTCTACTAAACCTCGAGTTTTTATCTGAATTCCATACAGCGTCCAAGTAATTAATTACTCTACGAATATTCTTAGATGAGTTCCTTGTTTTCATAAAACGTACCTGATCTGGATGTATAAGCTTGTCAAGACATTTGGAAAGTCTCTCCGCAATAATAGCCGCAAGAATTTTATAATCGGCATTCAAGACTGATATTGGTCTATAAGAAGCTAATTCCTCACTATGTTTATCCTTCTTCAAGATTAGAGAAATATTTGCTGCAGAGAAAAATCTAGACGGCACCACATTCATACCATAATAACTATTAAACAATTTCTCTAATGTGTATTTAATCTCCTCCGCCAGTATTTTCAAAAATTCTACTGGAAGACCATCAGGGCCGGGAGCTTTATTAAGTTTAGCCTTATCTATACTCTTAAGAATTTCGTCGACTGTAATAGGGCTATTTAGAGCCACCAGATCTACTTCAGATACCTTTGGCATAACAATACCTGCCCAGAAGCTTTCCAAATTGAACTCATCAATATCAGGCGCTGTATATAACTTCTGATAATAATTATAGAATACATTACTAATATCTTCCAACTCTGTATATCTATATTTCTCGTCACGGATGGCAAGAATATAATTCTTTTTCTTTCTATTTTGTACCAGTTTTGCAAGGTATTTCGCCGAGGAACCATGTATACCTTTGTACAAAAGACTAGATTTTAACTCTTCTTCTTGCGATTTACTTTTCATGAAGACATCTCGAGCCTGCCTAGCTTTAATATAATTATCCCAATTAGTGCTCCCTTGCTCTGAAATAAACTTTCTGTAAGAGTTTCTCACCTGGTTAGAAAGTTGTGTTTCCCGTGCATTCATTTTTTTCCTTTGAACACAAAGATATGCCTTGATTTCCCCACGCAGAAAAGCTTTGGACGCTTCCCAAAATATTTCTATTTTATCATAATAAGCGCTATTGTAAACTGTATACTCCTTCCACTTTAGTTTTAACCACTGTGAAAATCTTACATTATTAAGCAGATATTTAGGAAAAAAGAAGCCTAAGTTTTTACCTTTAAGCTGCCGGATAGTGTCAAAAGAGATCGATATTATTGCATGATCCGAGATCATTATATCATTTATACAGGCCTTCATTTTCAAAACAGATAAAGTCTCGGCAATCAAAAAAAAGTCTATCCTTGAAAAGGTTTTGTGGACTTTAGATTCACATGTATAAGTACAAGAATCCGGATGTTTTATTCTCCAAATATCTACTAACTTTAGCTTATGACAAAATCTCTTGAAATATTTGGCTTGCTTATTGTATTCTACCGAATTTCTTGTGCCATATCTCTCCAACTCCGGGCATAACGACATGTTAAAATCCCCCCCAACAATCAAATTTTGATTAATGTAAGGGAATAACTTCATCCTCATTTTTTCCCAAAATCCACTTGAAAACCTATTTGGGCCGTAAATGTTGCACAATACTAGTCTTGTGTCATTAATTTGAACATGGACTAGAATGTATCTTGCGTTCTCATCCCTCTCTATGTTCACCACCTTATATGATAGATTTTTATTAAAAAGTATTGCGACCCCATTTTTCCTAACTATGCTGGGGGTGGCGACCACCTCCCCCACCCATTTGGATTTAAGCTTTGGGATTTCAGAGGCTTTAAGGTGCGTTTCCTGTAAAAACACTATACTCGGGTCTAATTTACCTAGTCTTTTAATAATTAATTTACGCTTAATTGGGGATGTCACCCCTCCCACATTCCAAGATAAAATCTTCATATTACTTATTAATACCATCTAAGACGAACTTTATTAAAGTTGCCTGGTCCCTGCCCTGCAAGTCACCCCACCCCAAATGAGACATAAATTGGAAGGAAAAAAAATTAAAAAAAAAATAACTCCCTTACAACTGCATAACCGCATTCACACCATAATACTATACAAAAAAGAAATATAATAAACCATACTGGCCGGGTAGCCCTCACTAGTGGAGACCACCAAATATCACTTCCTGACAAACCAAAGAAAAATAAAAAAGATAGCCATCCGCTCAGATACCATCCCTTGGGCATCTTTTGACAGGCCTCTGTCACTGTTTTGAGTGTATAAAATTCTTTACCTCCGAGACTTCCGCGAAGGTCAGCCTGCTGTCCCCGTCCTCTACTATAATCTTAGCCGGGTATATCATCCAGGCACGAAAGCCGGCCTTAATAAGTTGGGAGCAGAACGGGGCCATCAGCTTCCTCCTCGCCGATGTCTCAGAGGAAAAATCCTGAAACAATAGGATCTTGTGATTTCCTATCATAAGCGGGGCCTTTTTCCTAAACATTTTGAGGATTTCAACCTTATCTTGGAACTTTAAAAGCTTAAAGATAACCATTCTATCTTTTGTTCTACTATTACCTGAGAAATTTCTAGGGCCCACTCTATGAGCTCTTTCTATGGATAGAGGTATTTGCTGTGGGGGGAACCCTAACACTTGGGGCAATAGAACAGCTGCAAATTGCATGAGATCATCAAATTCAGTGGACTCGGGCAAACCTACAATTCGAATGTTATTACGCCTCGAGCGATCTTCTAGATCCTCGAGGCGTAACTGCATAGAATTGATTTTAGTATCATAGCTAGAGACAGTCTCCTCTTGAATATGGAGTCTGTCTTCCAGCGTTGAGATTCGATCCTCTGCCTCCTGCATACGGGAGGCAAATTGTCTCATCTCTGTGGATAGGACACTTAAATCTGCGGAGATAGTCCCCAGTTCTTTTTTTATGCTCTCAAATTGGGGGGTAAAAATACCTACAAGTTGGGAAATTAATGTGTGAGTTTCAATAGAGATATTGTCTGGTATATTTTCTTCACTGGCATCTGCCAGTTTAGCTTTTTTATCCTTCCTAACAGGCATTCTTGGTGAATTACCCTTCCCTTGTGTAACAAATTTTTCCATGTGAGTGTGAAAATGAATTAATATAAAGGGGGAAAAAAAAAAAAAAAAAACCCTTTACAAAAAAAGTGTACTTCAAGGACCCCGCGGTCCTGGCAAAAACCTAGGAAAATCAAGGAGTGTACAAAAAACAAAAGATAAAGTGGAAACACGTGAACATCCGGTGTCACATCCGGAGATAATTAAGTGATACAAAAAACAAACAAAAAAAAAAACAATTTTTACCCAACAAACAACGTGAGTTTAAAGCCTGATACCCAGGACACTCTCTAGTGCTATCTTTTGCCTAAATTCAATTACCACCAGACAATGATAAAAATATAGACGCTTGCCAATCCCCTTGCAACCCTTGTCACATATTCTGAAAAAACAAAAAAATCTTTTTTTCTCAAATATGCAATACAGCACACCCACAGTAAATATAATTGAAAGAAAAAATATGTTATACCCCTATAGTGATACAGAGACTCCAATAAGCAGCGGTAATATGGCCCATATTTCAGTAATTCAGCAGTTTCCCTATTAGAGAATTCTAGACAACTGTCATATAGCTGACAACTATAAATCAAAAATAGAGGGGAAGACACCAACAGCCTGCTATTTGATTATATAGATACAATGTGAAGATGTACAAAAAGCCTTTCCTAGTTGTTTATGACTTATGCCCTTAACTTATACAGTTCGTTGGTGTTGTCAGATATCACAGAATGTCTAATAAAAATAAAAAAAAAAATGTCCAGAATGAGTGGCTTCTGACCACCTGGCTAGTAGGAAACTTGGCAGTTATAAAGGCCTCCCCTCTGTCCAGACTAGGCCCAAAGAACAATTGCCACTATATCTTCTTTCTTTCCACTTTCTCACTTTCCTTCTTTTATCCCCCTTTGTTCCAATCTCCAGAACAGACCGTCAATTCTTAGAGAGCCTGACCTTCACCCAGCACTTAGCGGAATATATTGTATCAAAGTTCGGCCCAAAAAGCCCTTAGTTAAATCCAACCTTCAGCCAGAAGAAGTGGGGAGATTTATACCGATAAACATAGTGCAGTAAGAAATGGACAGTACCTGTAAGGTGATAGGAAAGGGGATCCCATCCCCACCTGGCAAGAAATTCTCAGCTCTTGCAGTCTCCGTCAGCGCCTAGGAAGCAGCCACCTGCGAGGGATCTACAGCAGGTTAATTCAGTAGAAATACAAACTTCCTCTAGGCAGGGCTATATTTATCTTTAAAGCGTTTTCCGATGGTACCGCCACACAGGCAACTGACCAGGCGGCTGCACAATATCAATGCCTTACTGGTATATCTCCGATGCTGCAGTTACCCTGTATCGGTTCCAGGTGCACCGCTCTCTTGTGCGCTCAGCATAGCACGCCCAGCCAGCTGATCAAGAAAGAACTGTGTGGATCTTCGCACCCTGCCGGTATCTGGTCCCGTTCTCTACAGGCATCTGCGCCCGATAGGCGTACCTTCCGTCTATTGCATAGGATATTCCTTGGCAGCCAAGTTGCTCTCCGCTAGCTGAACCGGCTTTCCTCCCAGCGTGTGTAGCGTTTATGACCTGCTTCCTTCCATGCAGCGGCAGCTTGCGGGGTGAAACCCCGGGGAAAATAAAAAGTTCAGCAAATGAATTGCTAGCACCATCGGCTAGGGAGGACTCCAAAACTCGGGCGGGCCGTAGCCTCGCAGAGCGCCACACACAATCCTGGCAAGCTCTCCAGGGCTAAGTGGCTTGGAGTGGGGAGCGATAACTCAGCGTCCTCTCACAACGCAGGTATGCAGGTGAATTGCACAACACCTGCACAGCACCTCCCCCAACGGAAGTCCTCCCAGTGGATCTCTTTTCTACCCATGGCTGAATATGCCTACAACAACCTAACCACCTCATCCACTAAACTATCGCCATTCTTTGCGAATTACGGATTCCACCCTACTCTGTTCCTAAACCCTACCTCAAGTACTGATTCACCCAAGTTGGATGACTTCACTAATAGGATTTTAGACAACTTTGATTTCATCAAACGGAATATTCAAAATGCTCAGGCCAATTAAAAGAGGTATTATGATCTAAGAAGAAGGACTTCCCCCAGTTACTCCGTAGGGGACAAGGTTTGGCTTTCCACAAAGAAATTAAAGCTTCAAGTGCCTAGTAAGAAACTTGCCAGGAGGTTTATCTGTCCTTTCGAGATAAACCGCATAGTCAACCCTAACGCTGTCACTTTGCAATTGCCCCCTGGAATGAAGGTACACCCCACGTTCCACGTATCTCTTATCAAACCATATATCGGTTCTAGACAACATGAACCTTTTCATGCTGACACCTCAGTTATGACCGATACGGATGTATACGAAGTTCATTCCATTTTGGACTCCCGTTACAAGGCTTCTGTACTGCAGTATCTTATCCACTGGAAGGATTATCCATCGGAGGAAGACTCATGGGAGGCTGCTTCAGACATTAATGCTCCGAGGCTTATTTCTGCCTATCACAGTCGCTACCCGGATAGACCTCGACCTCAAGCTGTGGGACAGCTTGCTTGAGGAGGGGGTGATGTCAGGATTCTTCACTAACTGTGTTTACCTTTAATTCTCAGCCTTCAACAGTTTAGCCCTGCCCACAGAGTCTTTAAATTCACCTGTTCTCCTAATGGCCAGTGCTTAGTATTTTGTTGTTAGCACTGAACAGCATCTGCTCATACTGAGCTAAGTTTACTATTTATGTGGATTACTCCTACTATACTATCGCTATTGTGGATTACAAATAACCTATGTTATCTTCATAACATTCCTATCAACCATCCTGCACATTTTGTGTCATTATCCCTTTGGAGGACACCACTGCTTAGCTTTTCGGCACTTGCCGTTTCTACAATCAAACCGCCAACAGAATTCATTCATACTCGAGTTTAGCGGTCTCCTTGTAACTCTCCTACTCACCTCGGCAGACCACCATCCCTGTGCCTCGCAACCGGTAACCTAGTAGTTGCAATTGAGAAGGAAGTAACCGGGACTCGGCAGCGGTCTGCGCTGTCAATCATCCAGCGCGTCAGTGAGTGACTCCTCCCCGGTTGCCTGCTCTACAACTGTCTGTGTGCTGCGTGAAGCAGCTGAAGCTAACAGGTAACGGATTTTCTTTATCTCCTTGCCACTGTGAGGTTGAACTGAATTCTTATAAATTAAACAGAGTGTGGGTTCTTTCCTGTAGGATATAAGACTTGCTCAAGGAGTCTAAAGACTATCTATTCCTTACTCAAATATCAGCATCTGCTTAATTAGCTAGTGAACTTGTAAAACAGCCCTTGGCAATTTCACCACAGCTTCTTTATAAATTTACCACTCACCTAACTTAGTGATACATAATCGCTGGGTTCAGACCTATACTAATTCACTCCTATATCTCTGCTGATATCACTGACTTCTATAGTGATACCATACAACGGGGTGAAACATACCAAACTTTACTGATATTCTGCAGTTGTGTTCCATAAGCCACAATTTTCAGAACAAGCATTACAGAAGGAGAGAGATGCGGCCATAGCTAATGACGTCAACAGCTCACTGCAGTTTGTGAGAAGAGCTCCCGTTGTCAGTGTAAGTTACCACAGAATTGTTTGGCAAGTGAAGCCACAGACTTGCAGAGTAGTTCACAGCAGGAAGGAGTGTTCCAAGGAGGCTAGAGTTTGTGAGAGACAACCTACTGAAGGTAGGCTACAACATTAATCCAGCAAAGTATGCTAGGAGGAGGAACCTTAAATAGGTGTATGAGAGGGTAATTAGCTACTTAAAGGTACAGTGGTGGAATTAAGGAGGAAAGTCCTGACAACAAAATAGCACTATTTCTTTGATGACATCATTCTACTGGTTACTAAGCCCATAATTACACTCCTTATAATATATTCACTTATTTATAAATTCTGAATTTAATGAAGAGAAGTGTAAAGGAGTGGGCGTTATGGTGCCCAATCATACTCATAAACTCCTAGAGATAAACTTTGATTTCAAATAGGCTAAGAGAGACATTAGATACCTGGGTATTAAATTACTAATAATATTAGGGAGTTGTTTTACCTTAACTATAGACTGCTTTTCTGTCAAGTGAGAACATTTTTAAAAAACTGGGGAAAGCTCAAGCTTTGATTTTATGGACAAATTATGCTATTCCTATTCAGGTCGGTACCATTAACCCCTAGAATAGCAATGCTATGAGGTATCCAACAAAATATTCTATTCTTTGTTTAGGGGTGGGGGATACCTTGGATCATCAGAAAAGTTATGTTCCGGCATAGACTAGGAGTGGGAATGGGACATCCAAATTTGGTATCTTTCTATCATGCAGTTAGAATGACCATAACAAGAGGGATGAAATATTGCGGGTACAACTTGAATCCAATATGCAGAATCTGTCTCCTATATCTAATCTATTATGGTGCCTAAGACAATATTGCCCCTCCTCCTTGAAGGTGTACACAGTGACTGTTTCATTGTGTGACAGACTAATAGCTAAACTTTCCTTATGTGAAACAAGCTTATGTATGGCTCCTCTGTATGCTTTAGTTCCCTCTGGCAATTGATTTCTAGGGAGTAAATGGGAAAACTGGGGATTATAAAGGATAACAAATGTATTTTGTATTATTACAATTGAACAATATTCAGAACTAGATCCATTGGATCTTTTATATTGGTTCCATTATTTACAATTAATCACTGAAACAAAAAAACAGTACTATAATACTTCAAATGCATATTTGGATATGTTTTGTTTTTCAGACAGCAGAATTAATGGAGCTTTATGGAGCTTATACCCCTGGTTAACTTATCTGACCACACTGTGAAGCTAGGTTTTATGTATAAGTAAAATTGATATAGCCAAGGTGTCAACTTGCAGAAGTGGGCTCGAACATTGAAACAGGGGACGTATTTACCAGTTGTGCCAACCTACAGGAAAATTATAACAAAACTGTTTTGATACCATTTCACTTGGGCCAGTATTATATATTTTTTCATTCTCTTGGTATGTTTTGTTGAAAAGCAGAGATGTATACTAAGGAGCCGGACCATTTTTGGAGCACTATATGGCAGCAGCTTTGCAAGAATGTTATCCATTTGCAAGAGCTTTATATGGCAGCACTGTTTCTGCCATGTAGTGCTCTAGATGCCTACCTATGTATCTCTTCAACCCAGAATATCATGGAAACAAAGCAAATTTGATAATAGAAGTAAATAAGATTTTTTTTTTTTCAAAAATAATTTTTATTTTGTAAAATATATACACTGCGCATACGCATTTGAAATTGTTACAGAATTGTAGAGATTTACCACTGTGAAGGCTGCACACACGCAGCACGAGTGATATTTAGTAAAACAAGAGCAATGAATAAAAAAAAATGAGTAACACATAAAACAAACATAACACACCGTGCAACCCGGCCCAGGATTCTATTTATACGACTTTAAAATTAATCCGTCCCCCAACAACTCAGACTCCCAGACATTTAAGTTAATCATTATGACCTTTCAATGTAGCGCCCTAGTTCCTCTAAATCTCTCTTCACCTTCCAGTATATCAAACTCCATTCCCCCTACCAATGCACCAAATCAACTATCTTTACACTCTATGTGTGGTGGGTGTTGTAAAGTCAAGTTTTCGAACTTATCTCTCAAATATTCCTCCCATAATATCTTAATTTGGAGGTATCTGTCTAACTTACGCTGTTTGAGGTAGTGGCATTCCTCTAGTGAAATAGAGTGAGTACATTCTTGTACCCATTTTGCTGTAGTCGGAAGATTAGAGCTTTTCCAGTTCTTGGCTATTAGTAACTTAAGACCATTACTAGCAATATTAAATAGTTTGATCTGCTCTATTGTGAATTTTTTGGGGACAATGTGGAATAGCCAGAGGACTGGGTCCAACGGTTAATTTCTATCTAGTAACTTTGATGTTTCCTTTGCAATATTTTCCCATACTGGGATTATACTAGGGCACAGCCACCAAATATGTGCCATATGGCCAATATAATTTTGACATCTCCAACAGATGTCAGAAGTATTACTAAATATTTCTTTACTGCATGATGGGGTAAGATACCACCTGCGTAGTAGCTTCATATTTAATTCAAGGAATTTACTGGATGTGGCTGATTTCTTGATCGCTGTAAATATCTTAGACGCCTCAATGTGTGAAAAGTGCACTCCTAACTCTTCCCCCCCTTTGTTAATGAAATGAGGTGTATGGCCTGGGGCAGTCTGTTTCAGTAGAGCATAAATAGTGGACAATGCGTGTCTTGTAGGAGACGTCTTATGATATAGGGACTCAAAGGCTGTCAAGGGTCTCAGCATATTCCTTTTATGTGGGTGTCCTGATAAATAATTGTAACATTGCATATAAAAATACCAGTTTCTAAAACAGTTGAAACCTATAAATAAGATTTTTTTTTAATGGTATGCTCTGTCTGAATAACAAAAGAAATTTGTTGAATTTCATATCCCTTTAAACTCCTTGGGGGATATTTATCAAAGCCTCAACTATGCTGCATTTGCCGGCACCAATACGCTCAGCTAACATTGCGGCTGCGGACCTGAATATGCTCTCCATATTTATAAAAAAAGCTGCACACCAAGTACAGGGCGATGAGCATCGGACTGTTACTAACTAACAGTCATCGATCTCACTGCTATTCGGCTTTTTCCAAACTTTATTTATATCCTGTCACTAAACCGCCAGCCCCCCACATCGCTATAAACTAAATTAAGCTATTAACCCCTAAACCTAACAACCCGCTAACTTTACATTAAAATTACAACATCCCTATCTTATAAAAAAATAAAACTTACCTATAAAATTAAAATAAACTACATTAAACTATTAATTAACCTACCCTAACTATTATACTAAAATTACCAATTAAATTAACTATATTACATATTAAAAAACCCTAACCCTACTCAAATTATTTAAATCTACTATTAAAAATTGCTAAATTACAGAAAAAAAACTAAATTACAAGATAGTTAATCCCTTTATTACCCTTTCCCCAGTTTTGCATAACTATCACTGTAAAATTAATATACTTTATACATCTATGATAACCTTCCCATAGCCTCTGCAGACTGCCCCCTTATTTCAGTTATTTTGACAAATTTGCATTTAAGCCAATCAGTGCTGACTCATAGGTAACACAATGTTATCTATATGGCACACTAGTGCTGCCTAGCTTTGAAAAACTGTTCAAATGCACTGGGATAAGAGGCGGCCTTCAAGGGCTTAGATATAAGTATATGAGCCTACTGAGGTTTAGCTTTCCACAAAGAAAACCAAGAGAACTAAGCAAATTTGATTATAAAAGTAAACTGGAAAGTTGTTAAAAATTGCATGCCTTATCTGAATCATGAAAGTTTAATTTTGACTAGACTATCCCTTTAAGAGTTGGCGCTTTCTTGGCAAGGGCTTAAGTGGTCCCCAGTATTAATTTGTGAGCTTGACCTTAAAGGGACACTAAACCCAAATTGTTTCTATCATGATTCCGATAGAGCATACAATTTTAAGCAACTTTCTATTTTACTCCTATTATCACTATTTCTTAGTTCTTTTGGTACGTTTATTTAAAAAGCAATATTGTAAAGCTAAGGAGCCAGCCCACTTCTGGTTCAGAACCTGGGTTACGCTTGCTCATTGGTTGGCTGAATGTAGTCACCAATAAGCAAGCACTATTCAAGGTGCTGAACCTAAAATTGGTTGGCTCCTTAGCTTTACATTCCTGCTTTTTAAATAAAGATACCAAAAGAACAAAGAAAAATTTGATAATAGGAGTAAATTAGAAAGTTGCATAAAATTCCCTGCTCTATCTGAATCACAAAATAAAAGATTTGGTTAAAGGGACACTGAACCCAAATTTTTTCTTTTGTGATTTAGATAGAGCATGCAATTTTAAGCAACTTTCTAATTTACTCGTATTATCAAATTTTCTTCCTTCTCTTGGTATCTTTATTTGAAATGCAAGAATGTAAGTTTAGATGCCGGCCCATTTTTGGTGAATAACCTGGGTTATTCTTGCTGATTGGTGGATAAATTCATCCACCAATAAAAAAGTGCTGTCAAGGAGCCAGCCCACTTCTGGTTCAGAACCTGAGTTACGCTTGCTCATTGGTTGGCTGAATGTAGTCACTAATAAGCAAGCACTATTCAAGGTGCTGAACCTAAAATTGGTTGGCTCCTTAGCTTTACATTCCTGCTTTTTCAAATAAAGATAGCAAGTGAACGAAGAAAAATTGCTAATAGGAGTAAATGAGAAAGTTGCTTAAAATTGAATGCTCTATCTGAATCACGAAAGAATAAATTTGGGTTCAGTGTCCCTAGTGACCAGAGCACTTTTCCATTTTCTGTCCGTTTGGGACCAAGGCTATTTTTACATTTCTGCAGTGTTTGTGTTTAGCTGAAATTTTCCTCTTACTCATTTACTGTACCCACACATATTATATACCGTTTTTCTCGCCATTAAATGGACTTTCTAAAAATACCATTATTTTCATCATATCTTATAATTTACTATAAAAAATATTATAAAATATGAGGAATAAATGGAAAAAAACACACTTTTTCTAACTTTGACCCCCAAAATCGGTTACACATCTACAATCAACAAAAAACACCCATGCTAAATAGTTTCTAATTTTTGTCCTGAGTTTAGAAATACCCAATGTTTACATCTTCTTTGCTTTTTTGTAAGTTATAGGGCCATAAATACAAGTAGCACTTTGCTATTTCCAAACCATTATTTTTCAAAATTAGCGCTAGTTACATTAGAACACTAATATATTTCAGGAATCTCTGAATATCCATTGACATGTATATATTTTTTTTTAGTAGACATCCCAAAGTATTGATTCAGGCCCATTTTGGTATATTTCATGCCACCATTTCACCGCCAAATGCGATTAAATACAAAAAATTGTTCACTTTTTCACTAATTTTTTCACAAACTTTTGGTTTCTCACTGAAATTATTTACAAACAGCTTGTGCAATTATGGCTTAAATTATTGTAAATTATTCTCTGGGATCCCCTTTGTTCAGAAATAGCAGACATATATGGCTTTGGCGTTGCTTTTTGGTAATTAGAAGGCTGCTAAATGCCACTGCGCACTACACGTGTATTATGCCCAGCAGTGAAGGGGTTAATTAGGGAGCATGTAGGGAGCTTTTAGGGGTAATTTTAGCTTTAGTGTAGTGTAGTAGACAACCCCAAGTATTGATCTAGGCCAATTTTGGTATATTTAATGCCACCATTTCACCGCCAAATGCGATCAAATTAAAAAAACGTTAAATTTTTCACAATTTTAGGTTTCTCACTGAAATCATTTACAAACAGCTTGTGCAATTATGGCAGAAATGGTTGTAAATGCTTCTCTGGGATCCCCTTTATTCAGAAATAGCAGACATATATGGCTTTGGCGTTGCTTTGTGGTAATTAGAAGGCCGCCAAATGCCGCTGCGCATCACACGTGTATTATGGCTAGCAGTGATGGGGTTAATTATGTAGCTTGTAGGGAGCTTGCAGGGTTAATGTTAGCTTTAGTGTAGAGCTCAGCCTCCCACCTAAAACATCAGATGCCCTGATCCCTCCCAAACAGCTCTCTTCCCTCCCCCACCCCACAATTGTCCCCGCCATCTTAAGTACTGGCAGAAACTCTGCCAGTACTAAAATAAAAGCTATATTTGGGCTTTTTTTTTTGGGGGGGGGGCATATTTACATATGCTGCTGTGTAGGATCCCCCTTAGCCCCCAACCTCACTGATCCCCCACCAAACAGCTTTCTAACCCTCCCCTTCTGCCTTAATGGGCGCCATCTTGGGTACTGGCAGCTGTCTGCCAGTACCCAGTTTAGTAACAAAAAGTATGTTTTTTTTTTTTTTTTTATTGCCCTTTTCTGTAGTGTAGCTTCCCCCCCCCAAGACCAACCCCCCACCCACCCCTTCCAGAACCCTTAGATCCTAATTGATTTTGTTAATATATATTTTTTTTAACATTTCTTAACTTTTTTTTTCTGCAGTGTAGCGGTTCCCTCCCGCTCCCACCCGTGCACGCGCCCGCCCGCCGCCCCCCGTGCAAGTGCGCGCTCCCGTGTGCGCCCCCGTCTGTCCCGCCCCCGATCCCGCCCCCCTCCACTCGGCACATCGATGGCCGCCCACCCGCCTCCCAGACTTGCTCCCACCCACCAACGATACCGGCCACCAATGTCCGGTGCAGAGAGGGCCACAGAGTGGCTCTCTCTGCATCGGATGGCCAAGGGGGGTTATTGCAGGATGCCTCGATATCGAGGCATCACTGCAATAACCGGAAAGCAGCTGGAAGCGAGCAGGATCGCTTCCAGCTGCTTTCCAGACCAAGGACGTATGCCACACGTCCTCGGTCATTAACTGTATTTTTTTTGAGGACGTGTGGCGTACGTCCTTGGTCGTTAAGGGGTTAAATATCCCTTTAACTAGGGGAAGGTGAGACATCAGTGAAGAGTTCTCAATCCAGAAACACCTAGAAAAATGCAGGACAGTTGGAAGCTCTGTAATATAAACCAATACAGTCACATGAGTATTCAACAAATATAACTCATATGCATTTGAATTTATTGTAAAAATATGAGGCTTAGCAAAGAAGTTTGTGTTGCTGTATTAATGGGATTAATAATGAGTTGCTTTGTTTTTAAGATTTTTTTATGCTCATGTAAGTCACAATAAAGTATGTATATTTTTTATGTCTAGAGGCTGGCCGGGGTCTTTTTTCTCTTTTTTCAGTTTGTATTAATGGGATATTCAACTATAAATATCTGCAAACAGGTACTAGAGCAATCTTGTAAATAAATGCACAAATTGCTGCACCTTTTCTTTCTGGAGCCCATGGAGGTATTTATTTTTCTAAAGTCATTGACACATTTCTTATGAACAAGTATTTAGCAACAAACCCACCCTACATCGCCCCACATCTCTTTAGCTTTGTGCTTTCCTAAGGTGGTTTATCAGTGCTGCTGTTCATGACAAACTATATATATATATATATATCATATTCATATCTACAAATAAACATTATTTTGGACATATCTAGTAAAAAAAAATATAAAGCAATCAAATATGTTTCATTAGAGTCAAATATTTGCAATCCTGAAAAGATCTAAATATTTTTTTTTGGAATTACAGAGGTTAATTTTAAAGAAAATTTAGAAAGCCAGCTAGATTTCTTGTATTTATCTTCATCACAAGGGGCGCGATCCGATATACGGCGTAGTTTGCGGCGCAAGCGAGGGAACCCGCGTCGCCCGCAGTTTCAGCTCGCATCTCGAGCTATCCAATATACGGCGCCGTCAGATGCTAACGTGCCGTAAGTCAGATAAACCAGCGATGTCCAGAAATCTGCGCAAGTACAAATTTCTGGCGTCGCCAGTGACTTACGCCACATTAGAAACTGCCGGCGCCTACAAAACCTGACTAAAGTCTAAATCTCCCGCACTGTCTAACACGCCTCCCTAACATAGCCCGACACGTCTAACCCTCTATCCGCTATCCCCTCTCACTATCCTAACAATAAAATATGTATTAACCCCTAAACCGCCGCCTCCCGGACCCCGCCACCAGCTATATTAAATCTATAACCCCCTAAAGTGAGCCCCTACCCCGCCGACATCTACCTTACCTACCCCCTAAAGTGAGCCTCTACCCCGCCGCCATCTATTTTAAAATTATTTTCCCCTAATTTAATCCCCCTACCCCGCCGCCATCTATATTAAATTATTTAACCCCTAAAATATTAAACTATCCCTACCACTAAACCTAAGTCTAACCCTACTAATAGCCCTGAAAAGGGCTTTTTGCGTGGCATTGCCCCAAAGTAACAGCTCTTTTGCCAGCCCTTAAAAGGGTTTTTTGAGGGGCATGCCCCAAAGAATTCAGCTCTTTTACCAGCCCTTAAAAGGGCTTTTGGCGGGGCTTTGTCACAAAGTAAACTGCTCTTTTGCCTACAATCTACATCCCCCTACACCTCGGCCACCTATAATAAATGTATTAACCCCTAATCTAATCCCCCTACACCGCCGCCAGCTATATTAACTATATTAACCCTAATTATATTAGGGTTAATATAGTTAATATAGTTATTATATTATATATATTAACTATATTAACCCTAATTATATTAGGGTTAATATAGTTAATATCGTTATTATATTATATATATATATTAAGTATAATAACCCTATCTAACTCTAACATCCCTAACTAAACTCTTATTAAGATAAATCTAATATTAATATTATTAATTAAAATATTCCTATTTAAATCTAAATACTTACCTATAAAATAAACCCTAACGGCTAGATTTAGAGTTCTGCGGCCAAAGGGGTGCGTTAGCTACGCGTGCTTTTTTCCCCCCGCACCTTTTAAATACCGCTGGTATTTAGAAATCACAGAATGGCTGCGGAAGGCTCCAAAAAGGGAGCGTAGAGCATATTTACCGCCACTGCAACTCTAGATACCAGCGTTGCTTACGGACGCGGCCAGCTTCAAAAACGTGCTAATCTGCCGCCCCCGCTATCGCTGACACCTGCATATTTTTTTTAACCCCTAATCTGCCGCTCCGTATACCGCCGCCAGCTACGTTATCCCTATGTACCCCTAATCTGCTGCCCCTAACATCGCCGACCACTATGTTATATTTATTAACCCCTAATCTGCCGCCCCCGCTATCGCTGACACCTGCATATTATTATTAACCCCTAATCTGCCGCTCCGTACACCGCCACCAGCTACATTATACCTATGTACCCCTAATCTGCTGCCCCTAACACCGCCGACCCCTATATTATATTTATTAACCCCTAATCTGCCCCCCACAATGTCGCCTCCACCTACCTACAATAATTAACCCCTAATCTGCCGTCCGGATCTCACCGCTACTATAATAAATGTATTAACCCCTAAAGCTAAGTCTAACTCTAACCCTAACACCCCCCTAACTTAAATATAATTTAAATCTAACGAAATAAATTAACTATTATTAAATAAATTATTCCTATTTAAAGCTAAATACTTACCTGTAAAATAAACCCTTATATAGCTACAATATAAATTATAATTATATTGTAGCTATTTTAGGATTAATATTTATTTTACAGGCAACTTTGTATTTATTTTAACCAGGTACAATAGCTATTAAATAGTTAATAACTATTTAATAGTTACCTAGTTAAAATAATTACAAAATTACCTGTAAAATAAATCCTAACCTAAGTTACAATTAAACCTAACACTACACTATCAATAAATAAATTAAATAAACTACCTACAATTATCTACAATTAAACCTAACACTACACTATCAATAAATAAATTAAAAAAACTACCTACAATTATCTACAATTAAACCTAACACTACACTATCAATAAATTAATTAAATAAAATACCTACAAATAAATACAATGAAATAAACTAACTAAAGTACAAAAAAATAAAAAAGAACTAAGTTACAAAAAATAAAAACATATTTACAAACATTAGAAAAATATTACAACAAGTTTAAACTAATTACACCTACTCTAATATACCTACCCCTAATAAAATAACAAAGCCCCCCAAAATAAAAAAATGCCCTACCCTATTCTAAAATTAAAATAGAAAAGCTCTTTTACCTTACCAGCCCTGAAAATGGCCCTTTGCGGGGCATGCTGTTCCAATCAGCCAATAGAATGCGAGCTCAATCTGATTGGCTGATTGGTTCAGCCAATCGGATTGAACCTGAATCTGATTGGCTGATTCAATCAGCCAATCAGATTTTTCTACCTTAATTCCGATTGGCTGATAGAATCCTATCAGCCAATCGGAATTCGACGGACGCCATCTTGGATGACGTCATTTAAAGGTACCTCATTCGTCGTTCAGTCGTCGGCCGGGATGGATGCTCCACGTCGGTGGAGAGAAGATTGAAGATGCCACTTGATGGAAGATGCTGCCGGATGGAAGAAGACTTTGCTGCCGCTTGGATAAAAACATCGCCGGGATGAAGACTTTTTCTTTACCGCTTGGATAGACATCACCCGGATCGGATGAGGAGTTCGGCCCGGCGTGGTGAAGATAAGGTAGGGAGATCTTCAGGGGGGTAGTGTTAGGTTTATTTAAGGGGGGTTTGGTTTAGATTAGGGGTATGTGGGTGGTGGGTTGTAATGTTGGGGGGTGGTATTGTGTGTTTTTTTCAGGCAAAAGAGCAGTTTTCTTTGGGGCATGCCCCGCAAAAAGCCAAAAGAGCTTTGAACTTTTTTTAATTTAGAATAGGGTAGGGTAGGGAAATTTTTTTATTTTGGGGGGCTTTATTATTTTATTAGGGGGCTTAGAATAGGTGTAATTAGCTTAAAAATCTTGTAATCTTTTTTTTATTTTTTGTAATTTAGTGTTTTTTTTTGTGTAATTTAGTTTAGTTTATTTAATTGTATTTTTAGATAGATATTTGTAGTTTATTTAATTTATTGATAGTGTAGGTGTATTTGTAACTTAGGTTAGGATTTATTTTACAGGTAATTGGGTAATTATTTTAACTAGGTAGCTATTAAATAGTTAATAACTATTTAATAGCTATTATACCTAGTTAAAATAATTAACAATTTACCTGTAAAATAAATATAAACCCTAACATAGCTACAATGTAATTATTAATTATATTGTAGCTATCTTAGGGTTTATTTTATAGGTAAGTATTTAGATTTAAATAGGAATATTTTAGTTTATAATATGAATTAGATTTATTTAATAAGAATTTAGTTAGGGGTGGTATGGTTAGATAGAGTTAATATAGTTAATCTAAATACTATAGTAACTATATTAACTATATTAACCCTAATATAATTAGGGTTAATATAGTTAATATATATAATGTAATAACTATATTAACTATAATATACTTAGGGTTAACATAGATCATATAGCTGGCAGCGGGGTAGGTAGATTAAATTAGGGGTTAATAATTTTAATATAGATGGCGGCGGTGTAAGGGGCTTACATTAGTGGTTAATACTATTACTATAGATGGCGGCGGTGTAAGGGGCTTACATTAGGGGTTAATACTATTAATATAGGTGGCGGCGGTGTAGGGAGGGCAGGTTATAGGGCAAAAGAGCTGTTTACTTTGGGGCAAAGCCCCGCAAAAGGCTCTTTTAAGGGCTGGTAATAGAGATAATTATTTTAGGGGGATTAGATTAGGGGTTAATAATATTAATATAGCTGGCGGCGGTATAGGGGGATTAGATTATGGGGTTAATAATTTTTATATAGGTGGCGGCGGTGTAAGGGGTCAGATTAGGGGATAGATAAGGTAGATGGCGGCGGTGTAAGAGGTTCACATTAGGGGATAGATCAGGTAGATGGCGGCGGTTTTAGGGGTTCACATTAGGGGATAGATCAGTTAGATGGTGGCGGTTTTAGGGGCTCACAGTAGGGGGTTAGTTTATGTAGATGGCGGTGGTTTAGGGGTTAAATACTTTATTAGGGATTGCGGCGGGGGATCGCGGTTGACAGGGAGATAGACATTGCGCATGCGTTAGGTGTTAGGTTTATTTAGCAGCTAGTTTAGGTAGTTACGGGGCTCCAATAGTCAGCGTAAGGCTTCTTACGGCTGCTTTTTGTGGCGAGGTGAAAATGGAGTAAGATTTCTCCATTTTTGCCACGTAAGTCCTTACGCTGTATATTGGATACCAAACTGGTATTGGTATACCTGCCTATGGCCCAAAAAACTACGGGCGACGGCAGAAATATACGCGCATAACTTCTAAGTTACGCCGTATATAGGATACCAAACCAGCGCAAATATATACCAAACCAAATATATATTGGCGTCGCCAGCTTTTGCGGGCGCCGATTTTTATCGGATCGAGCCCCCAATGTTGTTTTTAGCATTGTATTGTAGTACATGGAAGGTATACTCTGTGGGCTAGATTGCAAGTGGCATGCTATTTAGCGCTCCCGCACGAGTGGTAACTTTTAATATGAGCAATATTTAGAGAGTCAATTGTAATCTAGCCTTATATCTTTATATAGTTAATCCTGATGTTTTAATGACTGTAACTTTCATTATAACATGCAATATGTAAGTTTTAATGTACTGTACTAATATTTTTTATTTTTGGTTTAATGGATTGTTCATTTTTCAAGAGTCAAAATAATGATATCAGAAAATTCTATTGCAAATATATGAAAATTAAAGATTACAGTATGCTCAAACATAAAAGCATTTTTTATAATGTATAATAAATGTATTAGGAAATATGAGAAAAATATATTATTTCTACATTATTGATCCAGCAGGATCCAAATGGCAAATATGTATATGTATTTTTTTTTTTAATTTTTCTTTATTAAGAATCCAACAGACCATAATCATACAATATTACAAGAAAAAAAAAAGAAGGAAAAAAGAAAGTTAACAGACCATGTACATTTTCCAATTAAATTCTCCAAAAGCCTTTAAATCACCTTAGAACCTGGTTTGCAATCTATACAAATATGTAAAAATATTCCAAATTCAGATTGACATGTACAGTGGATTCTAGTTTTCAACATATTCATCTCTATAACAAAACTGATAATCTCCATGTCCGTACACAGTATTCTCATAAGGGGCACTACACTCCTACTAAGGATGTGCTAACCCAATTATTCCTGAAGAATCGAAATGAACCTACTCACTGTTTCCAATAGAAAACTTAATTTTACATCTTGTTTAGAGAAAAAGAGGGGGGGGGGTAAAGGGGAGTAGAGTTATAAGAATGGTGCCAGGTTTAGCCTATATTAATTTTTAATAATAGTATTCTAATTACTAGAATTTGAGTTTGTATATAACAACAGCGAGACCTGGAGTGGATTATTCAATAGGGCAACTAACAACAACTAGACAAACTAGTTGTAACTGAGAATACAACAAAGTTTAAAGAGAGAATAATTCCACTGAGTATTATCAAACTAACTCTACTAATATCAGAAAGTGTTCAAAATAATTAAATCGTTCCCAATCATTCATACATTAAAGTTTATTAAGTTAACTAAGGAACTCAAACTCATACAGTAGCAAAGGCTGTGAATTAAAACCACTTGAACTCTGTGGTTTGCGTAATAGCTATTAGATATATCAGTCCACTATTCAATATCCCCAATCCGTTTTTGAATTAGAATTAACTAAGCCCTTGCAATCCGAGGGCTGCATTAATATTAATATATGATAATAAAGGATTGGAGGACATAAATTAAACCACTTCTTAATCTATTTTCCACAAGAGTAAGCACATTAAAAACAAAACAACAGGAGAGACTAAGCTGCCCCTGCCGGACCCCTGACGCGCGTTTCACGAACGCTTCCTCAGAGGGGGTCTGAGGAAGCGTTCGTGAAACGCGCGTCAGGGGTCCGGCAGGGGCAGCTTAGTCTCTCCTGTTGTTTTGTTTTTAATGTGCTTACTCTTGTGGAAAATAGATTAAGAAGTGGTTTAATTTATGTCCTCCAATCCTTTATTATCATATATTAATATTAATGCAGCCCTCGGATTGCAAGGGCTTAGTTAATTCTAATTCAAAAACGGATTGGGGATATTGAATAGTGGACTGATATATCTAATAGCTATTACGCAAACCACAGAGTTCAAGTGGTTTTAATTCACAGCCTTTGCTACTGTATGAGTGTGAGTTCCTTAGTTAACTTAATAAACTTTAATGTATGAATGATTGGGAACGATTTAATTATTTTGAACACTTTCTGATATTAGTAGAGTTAGTTTGATAATACTCAGTGGAATTATTCTCTCTTTAAACTTTGTTGTATTCTCAGTTACAACTAGTTTGTCTAGTTGTTGTTAATTTTACATCTTGTTCACTCTTACTCCCTGCCTACCGACTTCCCCCCCCTAATATTTCCCTCGATCTTCTGGGGGGGGGGGGGTAACAGTGTCCCCTATTGGAGGCAGATTATCCCTATTTTGCCACACGTGGAAAAAAAAAAGGGGGGGGAATTGGTCCCGCGGCCAGCTGGTCACCCCCCTCCTTCTACTATTCTTATAGCCAGCGGTGAGGCAATACCTCTTCCACAATCAGTGTCATGAAGAGAAGCATGTTTCTTAGAGACGTAATAAACTGCATCTGCATTTCAAAAGACCATGACAAGATTATATTCTTCCACTTATCAAAAAACGATCTAAACTGTTTTTCCGTCGCATGTGCTAGGTCTTGTCTTTCTATTGTCATTTGTAATCTCATATTACTTATAAATTCTACTAGCCTTGGGGGATCAGGGGATCTCCACCTCTGAAATATTAGGTTACGTGCGGCCAAGATGGCCATGTTTATAAGATGTCTATCGCCTATTTGTCTAAGATCCTCTTTTAAGAGAAACACATTAAGTGGGAGGATTTCAACTGCGTTCTGCAAAAATCTATTTAGCCAATATTGTACTTTGCCAGAAAAATTGTCTGATTTTCGGGCACTCCCAGAGGCAATGTTTCAAATCTGCCCCCTCTTTATTACATTTAAAACACTTCTCGCTTTGCCCTACCTGTAAGATAGTAATTGTTCATTCTCTCCAGCTCACTAATAATGTTGCTTCCTTGGCCCGCTCGAAACTCTTTGCAATTTCCTCCCTCTGTATTGTCCCAAAATATCTCAGAAGTGTCTCTTTCATCTTATTCATATGTTTTTCCCCCGACACTACCTGTATAGCCTGATACCAATAAGATAGTGCATGTTCCCCCGCCTTGTATAGTTTTAATCCAAGCTCAATTCCAGGGTCCCAGACCATTCTATACTTATGTAACAGTTCTGATAGGAGGCTTCTCGCTTGCAAATATGCAAAAAAATTATTTGCCGGCAGATGAAAATTCCTTGCTACTGCGTAAAATAAACTATCCCTTTTTGTCTCCATGTTCTGAATACCGCATTGTTTAACCCTGAT
The DNA here is from genome assembly GCF_027579735.1 of Bombina bombina. Taxonomy (NCBI): domain Eukaryota; kingdom Metazoa; phylum Chordata; class Amphibia; order Anura; family Bombinatoridae; genus Bombina; species Bombina bombina. Next base: position 1,101,427,558 of record NC_069502.1, on the reverse strand, counting down.
GTAAAATCAGGGGTCCCTGTAATCTGCAAATATTTTGATAATTGAAAATTTTGACCTCTGAGAGCACAAAATTTTTGCCATGCCTGGACAATGTTAGAAAAGGTAAGTGAATTACTTATATTGCTTGGTAGTCTGCGATATGGATGATGCAGAATTGCCTTTAGATCAAATGGAGCTGTTAATGCTGCCTCTATTTCGTAATATGTAACATGGTTTGCCTCTAAGATCCAATCTATTCCATATTTAATGAGTGCGGCAATGTTGTAATAACTAATATTGGGTAATGCAAGGCCACCATATTTTTTACTTTGTGTAAGTTTCTCCATGGCTAATCTAGGTCTCTTCTTTCCCCATATGAAATGAGTACATGCCCTTTTATATTTTCCTATGTCTTGATTAGAAATGAAAAGTGGTACATTTTGCATCAGAAACAATAATTGTGGAAACACTATTGTTTTAATCAGCATTATTTTTGCTGATAAAGAAAAATAGTGTATATTCCATCTTTCTAGTTTCGCCTCAAGATTATTAAAAAAAAAATCATTATAATTTAGATGGTACCAATGCTTAGGATTTTTACTTATTTTGATACCTAAATAATTAATGCAGCTTACTTCTCTAAATATGTGCTGTATGTAACTTCTCTTTGTTTTATTAATCCATAATACCTCTGATTTTTTTCGAGTTTATTTTATATCCCGAAAATTGGCTAAAACTCTTGATGATCTCTAAACACTTAGGTATACTTATGTTAGTTTCTTGTAAGAATAAGACGATATCATCTACATAGAGTGAAATAATTGCCCTTGGCCTCCCAGCAGAATCCCTTGCATTTCCTGTCTTATTAATGCTGCCAACGGTTCGAGAGCAATGTCAAATAACAATGAAGACAATGGACAACCTTGCCGCGTCCCTCTGTGAAGTGTAATATATTGTGATAGTTCCCCATTTACTAAAAGTTGTGATCTAGGACTACTATATATCTTTTTTATCACATTAACTAAATTCCCCCCTAAACCAAATTTATTTAGAGCAGTAAATAAGTGGTCCCATACTATGGAGTCAAATGCTTTTTCTGCGTCAATTGTTAGTAAAGCTAAATCCATCAGACAATCTTTATTGGAATATTGACTCTTATTATAATAATGATCTAACATAACCAGGACCCTGCGCATATTACGCACCGGGTTCCTTCCTGGGATGAAACCCGTTTGATCCGTGTGTATCAGATCCCCCACTGCTCTTTTCAACCTATAGGCTAAGATTGACGTAAAAATTTTATAGTCCTGATTTAGGAGTGAAATGGGGCGATATGACCCCAGATCTTCCGGGCTTTTACCTTTTTTATAAATTAGGGATACTATTGAATCTGTGAAATATGGTGAATCTAATTTGCCTTGCATATAATAACTATTATATAATCTGGCCAATGTTCTAGTTATCTCTTCCTTTATTATTTTATAGAATTCCGCAGGGAGGCCATCTGGCCCTGGAGCCTTGTTTGCTTTAGTTTTTCTATCGTATTATTGATTTCTTCCTCTGTAATTTCTTGATTAATTAGTTGAAGTGCTTCACTGGATATTCTTGGCACTAATTTCCTCACTGGAGTAAAATTTTTGCTAAAACCTGAAAAAAGCCTCCCGTATTTTAGATAATTGTGTGTATGTTGTATTGCCTTCTTTGATTATGGGAATCATGTTGCTATTTTTCCTAAATTTAATAATTTTTGCAAGGTATTTGGCTGAGACCCCCTGAAACCCCTGGCAGTAAGCTCTGGTCTTCATGTCTTCTCACGCCCAATACTCTTATATACATCTCCCTCTCATTTTTAGCTTGAATATATTTCTTCCATGTATCTGACTTAGGGTTACTTATATATTTACCATAGCAGTTTTTAAGCTGATTGGCTAGTTGAAATTCTCTGGCCTTCCACTTATGCTTCCTTTTTATCATATATTCTTTGATCTCCCCTCTGAGAAATGCCTTCCCTGCTTCCCAGAATATTTCTGTTTTTGATACATAAGCCTTGTTTAACTTGTAATATTCTTTCCATTTCTCTGAGAGCCAGTTATGGAAACTCTCATCATATACCATGTATTTAGGAAAACTAAATGAATTCGTCTTACTAGAGTTTTTATTTACCCTTCCGTCTATTTTTAAAGTGATTATTGCATGATCAGAAATTAATATTTCAGCTATTTGTGTTTCCAGATCACTAGAAAGTATTTTTTCCTCAACCAGAAACATGTCTATACGCAAAAAAAAATTATATCCTTTCGATTTGCAAGAGAAACTGCGTTCATCAGGATGTTGTAAACGCCATATATCTTTTAATTTAAGTTTTTTTGCAAGTTCTCTTAAAAGTTTTGCAACTCTCAGATGTTGTCTATTTGCTTTAATACAAAACCTATCTAGTTGAAAAAAAACAAGGAAAGAGGCGCCGTATGTGTGAATCCGTAACAACCAGCATCAAAAAAAGGACAAGTGCAGGGTACTCACAATATAGGAAGGCACTCAAATGTGCCTATAGAGGCAGGCTGGTATTCACAGCACACCAGCTGGCTGTGCAAGGCACTCCAGGGGATCGTGTGGTAGAAATCAGTAGATCTTGGCAGACTGTAGATGGTCAGTCCAGCAGTATAAGGCTCAGGAGCTAAGTGCAGAGAAAACACAAAAGGGCGCACAAACTGTGTGAATCTGTAAGGACCCAATAGTCAGTTTACAACCAGTGCAGGGTACTCACATTCTGTAGAGACACTCAAATGTGCCAATAGGGGCAGGCTGGCTTTCACAGCAAACCAGCTGGCTGTGTCAGATATGCAGCAGGATAATCCACAGCAGACAGGATACAGGATCAACAGGTAGCTCAGATAATATAATAATCAAATAGAAATGAGGATATATGATAAAAGTAGGTTTAATAATAATAAAAACAGTTATAAAATACATATATCAATCATCTATTATGAGTAACAGCATGCAACGCGTTTCTCGGTATACACCATTTCATCAGGCATGTATTCTGTTCTAAACACAAATCTTAAATAGACCTGAGCTACCTGTAACTCCCCACCCCCACAAAACCAAAAGAGCCAATCGCATAAGCCCTTTGTTTAATTGCTCATAAGTTGTAGCACCTGGACACATCTCATGGCACACCCCAATGTGAGAGATTCGTTATAAAAAAGAAATATGGTTATTGTTGATAAAATTATATACTATACCTCAATGGGTGAAGACCAGAGCGATGGATACATTAATAATATAACCCATTGGGAGAAGATAAAATAATAGATAGATTATTGTTATTATTATATTATTATAAATACACACTGGATCAACTGTGCAAATCTACCTATATATGACCACACTTAATCTAGCGTTCACCACCATATCCCACAAACCATTCATATCTATCTTTCTGCTGTGTTTGTTATATAGCACAGATAACATAAATAATGTTTTCGTATACTCGTAGCTAAGTCTCTCTACTTAATGTCGAGTGTTTAAATATGGATCCTTTCACATTGTCCCACTGATATTGATCAAATCTTGTGCCTATACTATTAGCAATCCCCAGACTGATCGTGCAAAACGGCAGATAATCCCTAATTGTATGGCGTCTGACGTGGGAGCAGGCGATGGGCTGGTTTGCCCCCAACCTACCGGCCAATCAAACAACGACAACAGCTACACACCCCTGTCTATGCATACGCCCTTGTCTCAATCGGCATACGGCAACAACATAAAAAATTCGATGTCTCCCCAGAACCCACAATTGTGTAACATCACCCGCCTAGAGTCCTAATGCATCAGTGCCATCAGGGACCCAAATCCACTGAAAACCGGAACGCGACCATCCCGATAACATCGAAGGGATGCCACTCCCATGACCAATACGTCACCTGCAGAACACACCTCTTCTCTACAACACTAAGTTGTCAGGCCAAGCCACAGTAGTAAAAAACGTATATAGTTTAGTCTGATCGTGGGACGCTGACCCCTCAAACAGGGATCCCTAACAGTAGTTTTTATCCATATTAATATTATTATATTGAGGATAATAGGCGTCTCACAGATGACAATTGTTATATCTTAACAAACTCGCTCGGAGAACTTTAGTAACACTGTACTCTGTGTATTTAAACCATCTCCAATCTGCATAGTTCTCCGTATCCGGAGCAGTACCATTGAAAGCAATCTTTACACTCATTACCAACATGGGTAATTTTTTGCTGCCACAGATCCACTTTCTATGTATCTACATCCATTGTTTAAATGTTGTGAGTTACGACTCTGTGATTTCCCACCCAAAATAATATTTCTATAATCAATAATTTAATTAACAACCAAAATCTGTGGACAGCCTATAAAACACATTATGTTAATATTATGCTCAAAAAATATATATGTGCTCAACGTGATTTAACCACCCTAATGGGATTCAACCTACTGACAAATTCATGTGTTAATCTGGGGAATAATTTGACCCCTCTTTATACCAAACAACTTATTACCCTGCAAACAATAATGGTACTAATCTGAATAATATGATTCCAATAATAATCCATAAATAGTCCATAAATAATAATGTCGAAATAATAACAACACCAAATTATTGGTATATCCCTATAAGTGTGAAATATGAATAACATATTCAAAATATTAATAAACAAGGTAATCGTGGGTATACAAAATATAATTCTAAATATAACCATATACTCACTAACTCACTATACTGTGAAACTGTTATAACCATATACTCACTAACTCGTGAGAACTGTATAATAGTAATTCTATAATTAAGTGCTATGTGGGATACAAAAATGCTAATGAAGGTGTAACCATAATTGTAGTACCATCACCCATATAATTATTAACAGTAATGGTGATGCAATCTATACTCTAAATGTATTATGACCATAATACTTTCTAACTGGTGGGACTATATAACTATTGTTGCATTCAAATCCCCGGCCAAGATTATATTTTGCCCTAAATAAGGTATTAGCTTGTTCATGATTTTTACCCAAAATTCTCTATCCAGTCCATTTGGTCCATAGATATTACAAAGGGTCCAAATTCTATGGTCAATTTCTAATTGCACAATTACAAATCTGCCTAGAGGATCTAACTCCTGCTTAATGATTTTATACTCTAATTTCTTATTAAACAATATGGCCACACCACATTTCCTACTATCACAAGGGGTCGCTAGTATTTCGGAAATCCAATTAACCTTTAATTTGGCTATCTCCGTGTCCTTTAAATGCAACTCTTGTAAAAAAAATAATATCAGGGTGATGCCATTTGAGTAGTTTAAAAATATATATTTTTTTAATGGGGGAGGTTATACCTCCAACGTTCCACAAGGCAAAATTCAACATTTAATACTTAAAATTGTTTTACTCAAACTTGTTCCACTTAACACATTACCTTCTTGAGGAGGGTAAACCAGCAGCCGCCGCAGGAAGGGGGGAATACATATATATATTCTGATGACATCACAGAAAGTACAATAACAGAAAGAAATCTTCTCTATTATACTCTTGTAACTTGTATCAGTTGAAGATTATTTGTTATATTTTTTTAAAATAAATTATGCTGTAGCATTTTATATTGTACCTTTTTTTTCACAAGTAAAATATTTATTTTAAACTTTATTAATTATTGCTACTTAACTTAAAGGACCAGTAAATACAGTAGATTTGCATAAGCAACAAATGCATGATAAAAATACAATAGCTCTTAGGGGCCGATTTATCATTGTGCGGGCGGACATCGATAAATGCCCACAGCATACTCTGTCAGCATTTATCATTGCACAAGCATTTTTTGTGAAATGTTTGTGCAAAATTCGGGGCCAATCGGCCGCTAGCAGAGGTTGTCAATCATGATTGCTGTCCGCCGCAGAGTAACAGATTTTTTTCTGACAAATTTAAATGTTTTGTCTATTTCCACCTCTCCTGAATCATGTGACAACCATCAGCAAATCACAAATGCATATACGTATATTCTGTGAATTCTTGCACATACTAAGTAAGAGCTAGTGACTCAAAAAGTGTAAATATAAAAAGACTGTGCACATTTTGTTAATGGAAGTAAATTGGAAAGTTGTTTAAAATTGCTGCTTTATCTGAATCATGAAAGTTTAATTTGGACTTCAGTGTCGCTTTAAAAAGTAAACCAAAAGTTTTTAAATATTATTGTATGAACAAAATTATATTGCTTTGATGTATTATTTAAAATAATAAAAAGTATTGCAGTACGTAGTGGTACTTTTTATTGGACTAACAATACTTCTCAATAAACTTTCAAGTGTTTTTTCTCTTCCTCAGGTCTGAAGCAATAATGATCAATAGAAGGGAATTTACCGATTATGGCTGGAATTTATCATTTGCCGGAAGGACAGTGTACACTCACGCAAACCTGCCCATCCGGGATCGCAGAATGAGGGCAGCGTATTGCAGCAATAAGTTGCCCGTATTTAACATTGCACAAGTGTTTGCTTGTGCAATGCCACACCCTGCTCCCACTAATCCTTTTGCGCGCGAGTAGTTTGTAAATTACCCTGGGGCAAACGTACCCAGTGTGATTTTTTTTTAATTAAATAATTTTTTAATTAAGTCATGAGTTACAAGTTCGATAAGATGTTATACAATCAGAAGAAATCATGCACATAGGTTTATGGAAAAGGTACAACAGACATATTTAGAGAGAGCAAGCACACAAACTGTACAAATATAGGAATAAACAGTTCTAATTCAGTGGAATACAGTAATTGTGTTCAGGATATGTTTGTTTCCTGAAAGTTTGAAGTCCAGATTGTAAAGGATTATACCTCATTTTCTAAGGTTTATACCTTATTTGGTCTAAGAAGTGATGAGTTATAATGATAGGAGCGAAGTTATAAAATCCAAATTAGGGAGTCAGGGCTAGTGGTAAAGGCTTTGGTAAGAGCTCGAAATACGATAGGGAAAGGGAAGGAAAAAAAAAATAAAAAGGAAAAACCCCAGGGAGTATCTTACTTACGTTCAAAGTATTAGTCAGGGAAGATTTCAAACCAGGAAGACCAAGTATCATAGTAGAAGTCGACCTTGTCCAGAACCTTGTGGGAATATGATTCCATTTTTCTGATATACTGTATTGTGGAGGTAACTTGAGAAAAAACTAGGGGATCTCTATTCTTCCATGCTCTGGCTATCGTTTATTTAGTGGCCATAAATAGGTAGATTATGAGCGCTTTGCTAGCTGGAGGTAGGTTCGGAATTCCCAAGTGTAAGAGGCAAATCTCCGGGGTGTAAGGTATGGCTATTTTTAGTTGGTTGAGAGTGGCATAAAGTTTGAGCCAGAGGGGTTGAATTTTAGGGCATGACCACCAAGTATGAGAGGCAGTGCCTATTAGTCCACAGTCTCGCCAGCACATGGGTGAGTGAGTGCCGAAAATCTTATGGATTGTGTATGGAACTAAATGCCATCTTACCAAGATTTTGTAGTGGAGTTCCCAGAGGGTGGATCAATGTAGAAGGTTTTTAGTGGCTAGATTCTGATTATGCCATATGTCAGCATTGGCCGTGAAGCCGAGACTCGCTCCTATGAATAGTATTGTGCTATTTTATGGTAGCTGTGAGATTGAAGTAAGAGAGTATAATGGAATGAAAGAGCCCTTTTACTTACAGTGGTTTGAAGCCACTTTTGTTCCCAAGATGTGAGATTTCCCCGGAGTTGTAGAGAATATTGTATGATAGGATGTACATTTCTTAAATCCTTTCTATAGTGTGTGGGGATCCAGGAAAGATCTGAAAGTTTAAGTCCTAAAGGTAGAAATCAATGAAGTCTCTATTCCGTGCCAACATGGAACTGGTTCTAGTGAGTTCCAGCTTAGTATGTGTGAAAGTTGGGCTGCTTAGTAGTATAGTATGATATTAGGTAAAGCTAAGCCCCCTTTTCTGAGTGGTCTTTGTAAAGTTTATCTAGAGGTTCTGGGTCTTTTATCTCCCCATATGTAGGCATTTACAATGCTCTGTAGTCTATTGAGTATTGGCCTGGGGATGTGGGGTGGGATGCTCCTGAAGAGATAGGTTAGTTTGAGTAAAAAGGACATTGTTTCAGTGGCTATTCTTCCTGTCAAAACTCTGAAAGTCTGTCAGAAAAATTCCTAGCAATGGTCAGGGAGGGATCTGCGCTTAGGGGTGTTCCTAGGATTTTTATAGTTTGCGAGTTCCAAAGGAATTTGTATAGGGATTGTAGGTGGGTAAGTTTGTCAAGTGGGATATTGATGTGGAGTGCTTCGGTTTTGGATAAGTTGAGTTTGTAGAAGTTTAATGAACTGCAGCGATTAAGGAGTCTAAGGACTGCTGGTATAGATTTATCTGGAGAGGTTAAAAGTAGAGTCATGTTGTTGGCATATAATTAAATTTTATGTTGAGAGTTCCCCAAGTGAAAACCTATTATGTCAGGGTCTAGTCTCATAGCTTGTGCCATTGGCTCTATTGCTAGAGCAAACAAGAGAGGGTAAAGCGGACAACCCTGTCTGGTGCCGTTAGTGATTTCAAAAGTATTGGATAGGAAACCTATTCCACTAACCTTGGCTGTGAGGGATATATAATGCTTGGATCGCAGATATAAATGCACCAGGGATGTTAAATGCCCTCAAGGTCTCCCAGAGGTAGTCCCATCTTACTCTGTCAAAGGCCTTTTCAGCGTCAAGAGACAGAGCAAGAAAGGGAATTTTGTTACTAGCCGCAGTCGATAGGATGTTCAGTATACGTCTTGTGGCGCCTGGATCCTCTCTATGCAGGCTGAAACCCACCTGATCTGAGAGTACTAATGAGGGAGATAATCTATTGGCAATAATTTTTGAGTAAAGTTTTGTGTCCAAATTGATAAGTGAAATGGGGTGGTAACTCCCACAGTCTTCTGGATTTTTACCTGTTTTTTTATATAGTGACTATTGTGGTCTCTAAAAACTCTCTGCAAAAGGCACCGTTATTCATTACTTTGTTAAACATCCTACATAGTATTTGGGCAATCAAGGGTTGTAAGGTTTTATAAATAAGCACTGTGAAGTCATCTGGTCCTGGGGATTTACCTAACTTCAGATTTGTAATGCTCTGTTGCACTTCTTCTAGGGTAATTTGGGTGTTGAGAGGGAGGTGGTATGTCTTCTGGAGGGAGTTGGGACAGGTGAAGGGTGTTTAAAAATGATCTGACTTAATTTATCGGGAGAGGTGGGTTGGAATCTGCTTCAATATTATATAGAGAATGGTAGAATGTTTTGAATGTGTCTCCAATATCCTTAGAGGAGAATACTAAGTTGTTGCTTTTTCTGATAAAGGTTATTTTTGATCGGGCTGTGCGATGTCGCAATTTTGCTGCAAGTAGTGAGGAGGCTTTATTGCCTTTGTAATAGTAAATTAATTTTAACATTTCCAAATTTGATTGAGTTTTCTGCATTTCAAAAGCCTGTATTTGTTTTATAGTATTTATGATTTTGACATTTAACGTGCTTGAGTAAGAAATATGGAGTAGGTTTCTGAGTGTTCTTAAACGAACCGAGAGGGAGAGTTTCTGTTTTTTACGCATAACTGTATCCTTCTTGATGAAATTACCTATCAGATACGCTTTCAAAGATGCCCAAAGGATCTCTACCGAATTCTCTTTAAAGGTAAGAAACTCAGAGATAAGTTCTTGAAGCTCAAGTTTGTTAATAGGATTAGTAACTAGCCAATCTTTGAGGCGCCAAGGGGGAGGATGCGGGTTTGCAAAATAGGGGCCAAGGGATAAGGTTAGGGAGTTGTGATCTGACCAGATCAGATAAATTCTGGAGTACGTTAAATGATCAAGGGTATGGGAGCTTGTGAAGAAGTAATCAATACGGGTGTGTGATCTATGGGGAGAGGAGTAGAAAGTAAATTCTTTATTGTTTGGGTGGAGTGATCTCCAAACATTGTATATGTCATATTGACGGAAGAGGTTCCGGAAAACCTTTGAGAGGGAGTAGGAGGCTCTTTCAGAAGAGTAGATTTTAGGACCAGTTCTATCAAGGGCAGGATCCCAAATAAGATTAAGATCTCCTCCAAAAATCAGTAAACCCTGCTTCCCGGCAGAAACCGATCGAAGCAACTATTTGAGAAACTGTATCTGTTTAGTATTGGGAGCGTAAGCGTTAACTAGGGTGACTATAGTGCCATTTAGTTTACAAATTAGGATAATGAAACTGGCTTGTAGATCACACTTCCCATAAATAGGGCGATATTTTACATTAGAGCTAATAAGTATAGCCACCCCTTTAGCTTTTGATTGGAAAGATGCCTCTATGACTGTCGGGTATTTTTTGTATGTGCGTGTATTACCTGAGGAAGGAAGCCAATGGGTTTCCTGGAGGAAGGCGACATCAGCTCTGGTTTTCTGTAGGTAGTTTAATAGGAGACAATGTTTTGTAGGAGAGTTAAGTCCTTGTAAGTTGAGTATGACTAGTCGAAGGTTCTTCATGTTGTGTGAGGAGAAAAAAAAATGGGGGGGTAGGGGAAGTAGGAAAGGATATGGGAGGAGGAGGAATTCAACCTATGTAATGAGAAAGTGTCCCTAATGTAGCAAATATGGTATTGCATACAAGAAGGAAATTATGTAATGGTCACCCCAGTAGGGGTAAGTAATTAGAGGATGATATAAGTGGTATGTAATGAAGATTTTGAGAGAATTCAGCAGAAAAAAGCTGCTTTAAGTTAAGGGAGGAGAAGGGGAGGGGTGGAGAGAGGGAGAGGGTAAGGGTGTGGATTATTAAGGGTGTGGAGGGCGACAAAGAGTATGGATTTAGATAAGATGAGTGGGTGTCGTGTAGGGTTACCGGAGAGGGGGAGAGTACACCCCCCCCCCAATTATGGGAGAAAATAATGAACCATTAGGGTATAAGTGGAAGTGGTCTTAGGTTAAGATGAAGTTAGAAGATGAAGTTAGAAGATGAATGGGACTGGTGATGAGTTGGGGTCATCTAAAGGGATATAAGTAGAGTAAGAGAATAGTTGTAGTAGTGGAATAGTAGAGGTGGTTACCATTAAAGCTGGGGAGGTACTGAGTTTGTATTAGGGTAAATGTGGACATGTGGGCGTGGTTTCTTATTTTTATTTCAATCTTCTTTAAGCAATTCCTCAGAATGGGGGTATATTAGAGTAGTTTAGCGTTGTATAAAAAATACTGAGAGAGCTAGAGAGTTATTAGGAAGGTATAAGGGAGGAAGGAAATTAGGTTAAGTGTTCGTCCTTTATGTGGACCATGAATCTTGTCTGTATAGGGTAAGATTTTGTAGAACAGTTTATAACTACAATAAACTTTAACATATAACAACAATCTAAGATAATCCTATCTGCATAGGTTTCAATTCTTTAAAGTCAAAGCTGTGTGTTCTAGACCATATCTGTATAGATTTAAATGCTCTGGTGTGGAGTACTAGTATGTATAGCTTTAGTGTAGCAATAAAACTTAACAGTTGTGAGGTGTTTAGTGCTGATCTTGGGGAGATTTAGCATATTAAATTACAGAACTGAGTGAAATCAGAATAATGTCCCAATATTGGGACATAATATAACTGTGGGAATAAAGCTCCAGCAACCTGGAAAAGAGTAGGATTAAGTACATTCAATGAGAGATTAAACATGGTCTAGAAAACGATAACTAGGGTATAAAGATAAACTTTTAACGGTGGCCCAAATGTCCAAACTGATGATTACTTCAGTGTAGCAATAGAACTAAGTGGTCATAAGAGCTGTTCTTGGGGAAGTTTAGCATATTTAGTTACAGAGCTTAGTTAGGTCAGTCACCTGAAAAGAAACAGAGTTAAACTCATGCATGTTTCAATGAAAGATTATACATAACCTAAAGAACGGTAACTAAGGTAAGAACATAAATCAATAACGGTGAGCAGAATGTCCAAACTTATGACAAACTTAAGTAAAAATGTTGCATTGAGAAAGGATACATTAAGTCTTGTAAGGGGTCATAAAACCAGTTCAATCCAGGATATGTGGCAGTAAAGAGTCAAGGTAGAGCCATCACAAGGTTCTAGCTTAAGTAAAGTGCAAAGGATAGGAATTTAAATGTCTTCCCTGGGATGGATAGTGTCCTTTCTTTTGGGGAGTGATGTAGGTCTCTAGCAGACAATAGCCAGCATAAAAAAAAATGACAGGGAAGAGACATATTACGCTCTCTTGTTAAATTAAACCTTGGTGTTCTCAGCTTTTCTGCTGTTCTCATCCTGGGAGTGGTGGAGCCCTAAAGATTGGAGGAGTTTCATCCCTTGGTCCGGTGAGGTGATAACATATGAATGGTCTTCAAAGTTGAAAAATATCTTTACAGGTAAGCTCCATCTGTATTTCACATTGTTTTGACGTAAGCACTGGGTAATTTGTTGGAATGAGCGTCTTTTGGTTAGAGTATGTGGAGAGAGATCTGGGAATATTTTTATGTTATGGTATGGGTCCTTCAAGTTCTTATTAAGGAAAGAGGCTCTAATGAGTTTTTCTTTAAAGGTATAATAATGGAGCCGGATGATGACATATCTGAGTGTCTCTGAGGCTGCATTTCTCGAACAAAGAGCTCTGTGGGCTCTGTCAATCAGAGGGTCATGATCATGGAGGGGGCCTAACAACTCTTTGAATAGGCCTAATAAGAAGCCAGAAAGTTTTGCAGTACCAATATTTTCAGGGATACCCCGTAATCTGATATTATTACGGCGTGACCTATCTTTCAGGTCCGCCAATTTTTATTCTATAAAAGACACCAGATTTGTATGATCTATATTAAGGTCTTCATGTTTCCTCTCAAGAGTTTCTGTGCGTTCCCCTAAAGAGGAGATATCCCTTTTGAGCTCACTAACAGATGTCTTAAGATCTTGTTTTAAAGATGTGTAGTGATTGTCCATTTTATCTGACAGTGCTTTGATGGAATCGAGTATAGAAGAGTGTAAAGCAGGAGGTTTATCTAAGATTGCATTTTCGGGTTAATGAATTCTTTTAAATGAAGCAATAGAGTCTCTGGAGTCTTCATCTGAAACCTCTAGATCAGCATGTATCTTGCTATTAAAGTGATCTGCTAATGTCCTTTTAGGGTTGTCTTGGTGTTTTTGTTTTTTCTTCCCAGATTGGGCCATTTTGCAGGATAAAAGATTTCAATTTCAGCTGAGCAAGGCGTGTATTAGCTATAGCTTCCCTACGAGAAAGATAACTGGGAGAGTGACCGGCACCCCTAGTCCAGTGTGTTTTAACACTGCATATTTAAAAGATTAAGTCAGAGGTGAGAGAGTGGTAACTTATATAGCAGTGTCTGAAGTCCTTCTGGGTTTACATAGGGAGGGGGGTCCCAACAAAGTTTTTTAATTGATCAGCTGTTGAGTGAAATTAGAAGGGGTTATATTTGTACCTCTCTCCTAGGGGTAGTTCTACCTATTAGCGATGTGGGAAAAAGGTATAGGGATATGACCCGCAGGCTACTTGGACCGTGGGAAAGGGAGGAGAGAGGTTTAGATGTTGAGATATATAGGTTGGTGCTGTTTGGTAAAAAGGCTCAGGCCTATAAATGATCCAGTGTATATGCTATTCACCAGGTGAATTTGTGTACAGATGGGGTTTTGTATAGGTGCAGTATAGTCCTATGCACTATAGATGATGTGATACAGGGCTATGATGTGCTCAGATGCCTAGGTGTTGGGATAGGCCTTGCAGAGGTACTGACAGAAATAAAGTATAATAAAGATGAGTTATCTGCAGCCCGTTGCTGAGGAGTGCTACTAAGGTTATGGGTCAGGAGACCGGGTCTGAGTTTCAGAGTAATGGAGAGGTAGGGATGGTAGTTCTTAAGCCACGTGGATGAAAAGGCCTCTGGAGTGTCTCCCCAATCTGGCCCATGCCAGATCACGCTATGCGTTGGGAGAGGTTGCGGAGGCCGCGGATCGAGAGATGTCAGGAGTGTTTCCTTGATTATGAGCAGATACTACCGCAGGTACTGCGATAATTGCTGAGGCTGCATGTCTTCAAACCGCCGTTCGCGGCCTAGTGTATCTGGCCATCTTTGCCGGCATCAGATATGAACAGACCGGCGGCTCCGGTGTACGTCAGGGAGTGAAGTTCTTTCTCCTGAGCGGGCAGAGGTATTGGGTAAGGGTAGAGAAGGGGTGAATGTGATGAGACTTATCTGAGTTTTTTGGGACTCTTTGTCCGTTGGCGGTGTACCTTCTGGGCCTATCGGCTGACGGGTGTGTTGTTTTTGTGCTGAAACTTGAAGGTAGATGGAGGTCCTCAGAGTTATCCCCAGAGTTGGTGGGAGTGATGTAGACAGGAACTGAGAAAAAAATCATTGAGTAAAAGCCATCTAGATGTGCTGTATTAGGTATATACTACGGAGCTGTAAAAAAATCACGCCTTCTCAATTTTTTGGCAGACTCCGCCCCCACCCAGTGTGATTTAATCTGCCAGCTAATAGCTGGCCTACTGGTTAGGAAGCTGCAGTCTGATGCATATACAGCTTGATAAATGGGAGCCTATATCTTGAAACACAGGATGGTTGAAATGATAGTGTTACAGAGGTCTAAGTACAGGGAGAGGAGGTGTGTTGTAAAATCATGAGGGTTCTAAAGTGAAATGTGTAAAGAGGCAGACAATAGACATATGCAGCCCAAATATTCGGTGGCTGCACTATTCGTTTTGTTTAAAATGAATACTGAATTTTTGTTAAACATTTACATTAATTTTCGTTAAAACTAAAGTAAACTTTTTAAAGCTACGTAAAAAGTTCACCTATAGCAACAATACTTACCTTAATGTGCTCTGGAGAGCATGGAAAGCACGTTAAGCAAATGAAAGGAAAAAAATGAATACTTACCAGTATTTTTTCGTTTTCTTTAATTTTCGTTGGTGCATGCATTTAAATATTCGTTTAGTTAAATTTTGTTAATTTTTTTCTATATGAAAACAAATGCACATCTCCAGCAGACAATAGCCAGCATTAAAAAAAAATACAGGGAAGAGACATATTATGCACTCTTGTTAAATTAAACATAGGTGATTCCAAGTGTGAGTCATATTGTGATCTGGAAGACAGACTTCAAATAGTTTGTCACTGTCTAGTAACTACTGTGTGTACATATAAATTAAACATAAAGATACAGAGTTATTGATAGCGCAGGGTGTTACAAGTGATAAGTTGTGTGTTGCACTGACTTGAGCGCAATATAAAAACATGTAATATGTATTAACATAACGTATTGCATTCATATTTATACATATTAAAAGTAAAAAATAAATGTTTAAAAAGTTGGACTGGGAACGGCTGTAGGTGTACATGTATGTGTATGAATGTGACCATATGTATCTGCACACATACATAGATACACACATATATGTACACCCACACGTATAAATATACACAAACATATATAAACCGTTGAGCCTTTCCCAGGCAAACATCTTGTCATATTCCATATGCCTTTAAATCATGGTCAACACTTGTATTATTAAAATAGATAGATTATAGACATAGCTATAAATATGTTAGCACTCAACTCGTAATCTAGGCCATATTTGGTTGTATTGGATGTGTTGACTTTTATAAATATGATATGGCTCGGGCATGATGAACTAAACAAAAAAAAAAAATAATAAGTTATTACAAGGATATCCTTGATAAAAAAATAGCTAACTAGAATGAAAAATGAAATGAAAAAAACAAAATTCTACTGAATCTGCATTCACTACAATAACAAAGTAAGTATAACAAAGTATGAAATTACTAATGTTGTTTAATTTCTCTTCCTGTTATTGACTCAAAAGATGTGTAGAGTACAGGTGGCCCTCGGTTTACAACGGTTCAATTTACACCGTTTCAGAATAACAACCTTTTTTTCCAGTCATGTGACTGCTATTGAAAAGCATTGAGAAGCAGTGCATTGATTAAAATAGCCAGTAGGTGGAGCTGTCCGCTTGTGTTGCAGCAAAGCCAAGCCAGCTGAAATTAATCAGTTTAACCAGACCTGAGCTATCGAGCAGATTTCAAAGGAACAAGATCTTCCTGTCTATAAATCAGTCCAGATTGGAATGCATAGAAAGGACTGTTAGCAGAAAAATGCAAGTGAAGTCTGTGTTGTATGATTTTTTATTAGGTTTATAATGCTGTTTAGCAAATGTTTTTGTGCATTTAACTTTGTTTAATTATATATTCTGTGTTGTGTGATTATTTTATTAGGTTTATAATGCTGTTTAGCATTTAAAGTCATTTCAAAGCTTTAAAAATAATATATTAGGTGTTACTTATGACAATTTTGAGAGGGGCCTGGAACCTAACTCCCTCACTTCTTATTGACTTACATTATAAACTGGGTTTCAATTTACAACTGTTTCGATTTACAACCATTCCTTTTGGAGCCTAACCCCGGCGTAAACTGAGGGCTACCTGTACCTGTACATTGTTGCTTTGGACCTGACTTTAACTTTGTGTTTAACTGCAATATAATTGAATAATTAACAAGGGCATAATAAAAAGAAAATGCAATAACACTTTCTCTGAATTTCAAATAAGCAGATTTTTTTCTAATATTTTTTTTCTCATTTTGCCATGTGACAGACATTACCCAATCACAGACTAGTATACGTTTACCCTATGAGTTTGTGCACATGCTCAGTAGGATTTTGTTCCCCAGAAAGTGTAACTGTGTACATAAAAAGATTGTGCAAGATTTGATAATGCAAGAAATTTGGAAAGTGTCTTAAAACTGCATATTTCTGAATCATAAAAGTTTATGTTTACTTATGTTTAAGCACATAGATATATGCATTCAATAGGGCAATAATACAAAAACTCCCATTTTCTTTCTAGCACTTTTATATTGTTTTAAGTGCAAAAACGTCATATGAAAGCCAACATGTGGCCTTTTTTGGTTTGGCAATAAAGCTTT
Source organism: Bombina bombina (assembly GCF_027579735.1). NCBI lineage: Eukaryota > Metazoa > Chordata > Amphibia > Anura > Bombinatoridae > Bombina > Bombina bombina. Next base: position 1,101,410,616 of record NC_069502.1, on the reverse strand, counting down.
TACAAAAAAAGAGGAAAAAAAGAGTAAGAGGTGGGACTGAGGCGGCATTCTGGGGCTAGCACAGATATACTGAGAGAGGGGGGAGTAGTGGGTGCAGCAGGCGGAAGGAGAGCAGCCACATAGACTACACATTTACACACAGGAGTTGCACACATAGCCTTGTGTCAGGCGTCTCTGGACTGAATGAGAGAGACTGCCCAGCTCAACCCCGTCTCCTGCCAGCAGGACACGCAAATGAACCAGCAGCACAAAATGGACGGTTTCGCCGGTACCGGCAGCCTGGGTAAGTACACAGACTGTGGCTCTGGGAAATGGTTAGAAACAAACCGTGCAGCTGCGGTGTGAGTACCGGTGTGACAGCACAGTGTATATCCCCAGCAGCAGCTCCTGTATCCCTCTCCCTCCCTCCTGCCACAGCATTTAGCTGCAAGTCCCGCCTCTGTCACTGCCTCCCTCCTGTTTATTTAAGGTGGATTACATTAAATTGCCGCTCGTGGGAAAAATAACTGTAAAAAAGGAAATAAGTTACTATATCTTTCTTGCTTATGCATTACTGAGCTAAACTTAACTGATAATATTTTAACTAAGGCTCAGGCAGGGAAAGCTTTGAAACGTATGTAAGATATTTAAAAAGGGGGGAAAAACTACCAGCTTACGGAGAAATGTGCTTATATCGACGTCATACACGTTATTGTTATTTTGTAGTTGTTTAGCGTAGATTGTGTGCTTGATTTAATTAGCACTAGTGTTAGTTAATAGCGCCACAAAGTAAACAATTGTAGTAATGGGGAAAACATCTCACTACTGTGTGAATGGCCAACCCTGTATGGATAGAATTATTGACCCAGGTTACTGCAGCTGGTGCAAACAGGAAACTTCTGTGTGTATTGTCCCTTTATAAAGACTCTCTGGCTTCATGACATTAAAAGGGCATGAAACTCCAATAAAATGTGTTTTTCTCGTAAAAATGACTTATCGTATTGAAGATATGTTTTAGCTATTGAACAGGAAGGGCAGGGGTCTGTGCACAGCTGAGTTAGACAGAAACTCGCTGGTTGATACAAAACACACACTCTAGTAGCCAGTTTATAGACACAGCCATGCCCCACAAGCATAAGAACAAAACTACTGTAATCCTTTATTTTTTTATGTTTAAATGCTCTAGATGCAGCAAGGAAAACACATTACTATATTGGGGACATACATACATAAACAAACGCTATCTATAATGTATTCATATGAGAGCTTAGCATGAACATAATATGCAGAATGGTTAATTATATTTTGTTGCTTAAATATTGAAATTTCTATTGTTAGTCTCCATAAATCAATGAGTGCTTCTATGCTGTAACCTGTTTTCCTTTATTTAAGTGTATTTAATCTTATTTTCTATTTAGGGGCAAGTTAAAGGCAGTTATACAAGTTAATAAAATAACCATCTAAAAATCTGTACTGTCCCTTTTTAAATGAGTTTTGCATAAGCACAGTAACTCAGGGTCTTTGCAGTTCAACAGCTTATTCTTGGTGACCACTCGTGAGCTTTCAGTGAGAGCAACTGCAAAATGAAGCTCCTCTGCAAGTGATAAGCACAGCTCCTATACTATAGGTACCACCAGTCTTGGCTATAGTGATAAGCACAGCTCCTATACTATAGGTACCACCAGTCTTGGCTATAGTGATAAGCACAGCTCCTATACTATAGGTACCACCAGTCTTGGCTATAGTGATAAGCACAGCTCCTATACTATAGGTACCACCAGTCTTGGCTATAGTGATAAGCACAGCTCCTATACTATAGGTACCACCAGTCTTGGCTATAGTGATAAGCACAGCTCCTATACTATAGGTACCACCAGTCTTAGCTATAGTGATAAGCACAGCTCCTATACTATAGGTACCACCAGTCTTAGCTATAGTGATAAGCACAGCTCCTATACTATAGGTACCACCAGTCTTAGCTATAGTGATAAGCACAGCTCCTATACTATAGGTACCACCAGTCTTGGCTATAGTGATAAGCACAGCTCCTATACTATAGGTACCACCAGTCTTGGCTATAGTGATAAGCACAGCTCCTATACTATAGGTACCACCAGTCTTAGCTATAGTGATAAGCACAGCTCCTATACTATAGGTACCACCAGTCTTAGCTATAGTGATAAGCACAGCTCCTATACTATAGGTACCACCAGTCTTAGCTATAGTGATAAGCACAGCTCCTATACTATAGGTACCACCAGTCTTAGCTATAGTGATAAGCACAGCTCCTATACTATAGGTACCACCAGTCTTGGCTATAGTGATAAGCACAGCTCCTATACTATAGGTACCACCAGTCTTAGCTATAGTGATAAGCACAGCTCCTATACTATAGGTACCACCAGTCTTAGCTATAGTGATAAGCACAGCTCCTATACTATAGGTACCACCAGTCTTAGCTATAGTGATAAGCACAGCTCCTATACTATAGGTACCACCAGTCTTAGCTATAGTGATAAGCACAGCTCCTATACTATAGGTACCACCAGTCTTGGCTATAGTGATAAGCACAGCTCCTATACTATAGGTACCACCAGTCTTGGCTATAGTGATAAGCACAGCTCCTATACTATAGGTACCACCAGTCTTGGCTATAGTGATAAGCACAGCTCCTATACTATAGGTACCACCAGTCTTGGCTATAGTGATAAGCACAGCTCCTATACTATAGGTACCACCAGTCTTGGCTATAGTGATAAGCACAGCTCCTATACTATAGGTACCACCAGTCTTAGCTATAGTGATAAGCACAGCTCCTATACTATAGGTACCACCAGTCTTAGCTATAGTGATAAGCACAGCTCCTATACTATAGGTACCACCAGTCTTAGCTATAGTGATAAGCACAGCTCCTATACTATAGGTACCACCAGTCTTAGCTATAGTGATAAGCACAGCTCCTATACTATAGGTACCACCAGTCTTAGCTATAGTGATAAGCACAGCTCCTATACTATAGGTACCACCAGTCTTAGCTATAGTGATAAGCACAGCTCCTATACTATAGGTACCACCAGTCTTAGCTATAGTGATAAGCACAGCTCCTATACTATAGGTACCACCAGTCTTAGCTATAGTGATAAGCACAGCTCCTATACTATAGGTACCACCAGTCTTAGCTATAGTGATAAGCACAGCTCCTATACTATAGGTACCACCAGTCTTAGCTATAGTGATAAGCACAGCTCCTATACTATAGGTACCACCAGTCTTAGCTATAGTGATAAGCACAGCTCCTATACTATAGGTACCACCAGTCTTAGCTATAGTGATAAGCACAGCTCCTATACTATAGGTACCACCAGTCTTAGCTATAGTGATAAGCACAGCTCCTATACTATAGGTACCACCAGTCTTAGCTATAGTGATAAGCACAGCTCCTATACTATAGGTACCACCAGTCTTAGCTATAGTGATAAGCACAGCTCCTATACTATAGGTACCACCAGTCTTAGCTATAGTGATAAGCACAGCTCCTATACTATAGGTACCACCAGTCTTAGCTATAGTGATAAGCACAGCTCCTATACTATAGGTACCACCAGTCTTAGCTATAGTGATAAGCACAGCTCCTATACTATAGGTACCACCAGTCTTAGCTATAGTGATAAGCACAGCTCCTATACTATAGGTACCACCAGTCTTAGCTATAGTGATAAGCACAGCTCCTATACTATAGGTACCACCAGTCTTAGCTATAGTGATAAGCACAGCTCCTATACTATAGGTACCACCAGTCTTAGCTATAGTGATAAGCACAGCTCCTATACTATAGGTACCACCAGTCTTAGCTATAGTGATAAGCACAGCTCCTATACTATAGGTACCACCAGTCTTAGCTATAGTGATAAGCACAGCTCCTATACTATAGGTACCACCAGTCTTAGCTATAGTGATAAGCACAGCTCCTATACTATAGGTACCACCAGTCTTAGCTATAGTGATAAGCACAGCTCCTATACTATAGGTACCACCAGTCTTAGCTATAGTGATAAGCACAGCTCCTATACTATAGGTACCACCAGTCTTAGCTATAGTGATAAGCACAGCTCCTATACTATAGGTACCACCAGTCTTAGCTATAGTGATAAGCACAGCTCCTATACTATAGGTACCACCAGTCTTAGCTATAGTGATAAGCACAGCTCCTATACTATAGGTACCACCAGTCTTAGCTATAGTGATAAGCACAGCTCCTATACTATAGGTACCACCAGTCTTAGCTATAGTGATAAGCACAGCTCCTATACTATAGGTACCACCAGTCTTAGCTATAGTGATAAGCACAGCTCCTATACTATAGGTACCACCAGTCTTAGCTATAGTGATAAGCACAGCTCCTATACTATAGGTACCACCAGTCTTGGCTATAGTGATAAGCACAGCTCCTATACTATAGGTACCACCAGTCTTGGCTATAGTGATAAGCACAGCTCCTATACTATAGGTACCACCAGTCTTGGCTATAGTGATAAGCACAGCTCCTATACTATAGGTACCACCAGTCTTGGCTATAGTGATAAGCACAGCTCCTATACTATAGGTACCACCAGTCTTGGCTATAGTGATAAGCACAGCTCCTATACTATAGGTACCACCAGTCTTGGCTATAGTGATAAGCACAGCTCCTATACTATAGGTACCACCAGTCTTGGCTATAGTGATAAGCACAGCTCCTATACTATAGGTACCACCAGTCTTGGCTATAGTGATAAGCACAGCTCCTATACTATAGGTACCACCAGTCTTAGCTATAGTGATAAGCACAGCTCCTATACTATAGGTACCACCAGTCTTAGCTATAGTGATAAGCACAGCTCCTATACTATAGGTACCACCAGTCTTAGCTATAGTGATAAGCACAGCTCCTATACTATAGGTACCACCAGTCTTAGCTATAGTGATAAGCACAGCTCCTATACTATAGGTACCACCAGTCTTAGCTATAGTGATAAGCACAGCTCCTATACTATAGGTACCACCAGTCTTAGCTATAGTGATAAGCACAGCTCCTATACTATAGGTACCACCAGTCTTAGCTATAGTGATAAGCACAGCTCCTATACTATAGGTACCACCAGTCTTAGCTATAGTGATAAGCACAGCTCCTATACTATAGGTACCACCAGTCTTAGCTATAGTGATAAGCACAGCTCCTATACTATAGGTACCACCAGTCTTAGCTATAGTGATAAGCACAGTTCCTATACTATAGGTACCAGTCTTAGCTCTATAACAATATGATCCTCTGTTTTCCCTAAACTTCACATCACTAACAACAACTAGGACATCTCCCACTTCATTAACCTCTACTGCACAGGGTCATTTTAATAATTTAGCACCCTGTATTCTGGACTCTCCCACCAAAAACCCTTACTCTGACCTGCCCCATTGTGTTCACTGCTACATCACCAGATAAGCCAACTACAATAAACCACTGCCTCCCAGACCCCTACAACACATAAACTCTAACCACCACCTCTACCCATTCAATCTTCTCCTATCACACTAGTGCCAAATGAACCATGACAATAATTCTTTTCAGGAGTGCCTGTGACACTATTGCAGCATCACTTTCGTGGAACTGGTGGCAATTCATTTTTACAACGGTTATTATTCCTGCATGACAGTGTGAGCACACTATTGGTGCAGTGTCACTTTGGTGGCACACATAACTTGTAATATCTGAACTTGAATCGGGGGAGGGAAGGATTGTTAAAGGGACATTATACACTCATTTTTTCTTTGCATAAATGTTTTGTAGATGATCTATTTATATAGCCCATAAAGTTTTTTTTTTTTTTAAATAAATGTATAGTTTTGCTTATTTTTTAATAACATAGCTCTGATTTTCAGACTCCTAACCAAGCCCTAAAGTTTTATGTGAATACCGTCAGCTACCTTCTCCAGCTTGCTCCTGTTTGTGTAAAGGGTCTTTTCATATGCAAAAGAAGGGGGAGGGGGGAGTGTCTTATTTGCCACTTGCAGTGGGCTTTCCAGCTACCTTTTCAACAGAGCTAAACTGAAAGCTTCTAAGTACGTTTTTAAACAGTTTTATACTGGATTTTTATATCAGTATCTGCATCTTATTCTTTATAGTAGTGTCTATTACATGCAGTTATATGAAAATGCGTGTATACTGTCCCTTTAAATAAAAACTTGATCTCTTTGCTTTTAAAGGGATATGAAACCCAAAACAGGTTCTTTTAAAATCAGATAGAACATACAATTTTAAACCGGTTTTCGATGTACTTCTATTACCAATTGTGCTTTGTTTCCATGGTATTCTTTGTTGAAGAGATGCCTAGGTAGGTGTCTGGAGCACTACATGGCAGGAAATAGTGCTGCCACCTAGTGATTTTGCAAATGCATAAGATTCTTGCAAAACTGCTGCCATATAGTGCTCCAGACATGGTCAGGTTTCTGTGTTTACATCCCTACTTTTCAACAAAAGATACCAAGAGAACGAAGAAAAATTGATAATAGAACTAAATTAAAAAGTTTTGCATGCTCTGTCTAAATCACAAGACATATTTTGGGTTTCATGTCCCTTTTTAGATGGCCATTATAGTGGGGGGAAAATTGCTCTCATTTGTTAGAGCATGCAATTTTATCACTATGAACCCTGCAAATCTATGTGTTTAACCCCTGCAAAGAAGTTAAACACTTAGGTAAAGTCCCACTTGAAAGTCAAAGAACTACTGGTCCCAAGCAGAAACCGCAGCTGAGCCAATCAGCAGTCTCAGTTGCACAGCTGTGTCCTCCAAGTGGTATTTTACCTGCATATTTAACCCCTTTGTCGGGGTTAAATACATACATTTGCAGGGTTAATTGTGATAAAATACTATAATGGCCCTTTAACCCTTACTAGTCTGACAACCAGGGGATTTCCCTTTCCACTGACCATAGCCTTTGAATACAACATTGTCCAGCATCAAATACTAGTGATACTGTTGCCAAGGTGATCTGCTGCTGTTTTGGTGGCATTTTCAGCTGTAACACTATTGCAGCTAAAATGTGAATCTATACGTTTTTTTGCACAAGTGCAGTAGCTTTTTGTTATTTAAAAATTATGCTAAATAGGTTTTCTTCCTTATATAATTTATTGTGTTTGCTTTTAACTTTGATTTGAAATTATCGAGTATGCACTTTTTTTTTTTTTTTTTTTTTTTTTTTTAGCACTGATAAAATGAATATAGTGATATATTATTAGTGTTATAGTAATACAAAATGTGAAATACACTTTTTTTTGTAGTGCTTGTAAAGGGAATATGATAATCTGATAAACATATTGCTATGGAAAATGAAAATAGATAATATAATTATATATATATATATATATATATATATATATATATATATATATATATATATATATAATTTTTTTTTTTTTTTTTTTTTTTTAAATACAAAAAAACAAACAATATTTAGGGTATACATAGTAATTTATTTTTGTTGTGTAAATTTAGTGGAAAGTATATAATACCAGCATTTGTTTGGTCATAGATATATTCAGTAGCATCTCATGCCTGTCACAGAAATTGCTGTACTATGATTGCTATCCTGATTTGGGACTTATACAATGTGTTAACATACTATGTTGTGACCCATTTTCTACATATTAAATAATTGCAGCAGATCTGTTGTGCATGTGTGATATTCCTATTGACTGAGGGAAAAGTTACTGTTTACCCCATATGACTAAAGAGTATAGCTCACATGACCTGTGCACATTGGTGGCCCAGTGAAATTAAACAAACGGCAAGAGCTTCACAATGCATGGGGCACCTCTGCTATTTTTATTGGCAATATTGATTGCTAATATTGTGGAGGTTTACAATTACAAAGTAATTTTTAATGCCAAAACATATTTTCTAACTCAGATATAATATTTAGGATACATGTGTTTACATGCTCACATAAAGGAATATTAAAAATGTTTTTTTATTTGCCAATGCTTTGCCTTGTAAAATTATTTTGAAATGCGCTAAAAACTGTAGTTTTGCAGTCCAGGGACTTGCCAATTGAAAAGACCCTTTAGACAAAAAGATAATACTCATGATTCAGATAAAGCATGCAGCTTTTAAGACTTTCAAATGTCCTTCCATTATAAAATTGTGCAGTCTTTTATTTGTATGCACACTTTCTGAGGCACCCAACTACTACTGAATATATGCAAGAGCACAGTGTATATGTATGAGTCTGTGATTGGCTTATGGCTATCCACAGGATACAGGGGGTGGCAAATTAAGTAAAATGTTGAAATCTGTCATTAAACACACAAGTTTTATTTCATGATTCAGACAGAATACAATTTTAAACAACATTCCAATTTACATCTATTATCTAATTTGCTTCATTCTTTAGATATCCTTTGTTGAAGAAATAGCTAGGGATGCACCGAAATTTCGGCTGCAGAAAGTTTTTGGCCGAAAATGGCATTTTTGGTTATTTCGGTTTTAGTTTTTTTGCCTATTTATTTTCGGTAAAATTATTGTGTAGCATATTTCAAATTTGATGCCAGCTTAGAGCTGCTGTTTGAGTTCATTACTTGACTTACTGTTTTGCATATAATAGTTTTCTAGGACTATACTTTATTTTGACAATTGGTAAAAAAAAAAAATAAAAAAAAAATGGTTAAATCTTATTCTGTTACACAAAATTAAATAAAGAATAATACTAGCAATGCACCAAAATTTGGGCCGCCGAAAATGTGCAATTCCAATTTCGGCCCAAAGAGGACCAAAATGGCTAAAAATGTACAGCCCTCCCCTGGTACACAGATCACACGCATAAGTACCATGACATGATGATATTTGAAACCAGCAGTGCCCTTTTTTTTTTTTTTTTTTTTTTTTTTTTAGAAGGAAACCAAAGTTCTGAATACAGTATTCAAAGGAGGATAAGTAACATGTTTATAAACACTTGATATTATCAGACACAGCCCTAAGCACACACAGTGAATATGTATAAGCCTTGTATATTGTGCTCATACATCAGCCTCTTGTGTATAGACATTCTATTCGCCTGAAGCAAATATGCGTGCACACTATATATGCATAAGCCCCAAGCTCGCACACAGTTGGTACAAATTAGCACCCACCAGACAGTGTATACAAAAAAGCACAGTAACTTTCTATAACCACCTTGCACATAAGGTCGTATCCAAGTCTGGTGATAGGAGACAGGCAGACTCCATTTGGGGCTCCGGACATATAATCTAACGGGTGAGTGTGAGACCCAAACCAGGACCTAGGTGGAGATACAATGAGAGACGATCAGGTGCAGCTACGCCTATCGCACGGATAACTACACCCAAAAACAGAACGCATGTCCACGTCGTATTGTTGTCTGGCTATAACCACGCTCTCCCTTGTAGAGCTCCACCAGTTTCACTGCAGAGTACGCCCTATGGTACAAGTGACCACGCCCATTTGTTGGAGCTACACGCACACTGTAGTTAAAAAAAGAAAAAAACAATTTTGGTTTTGGTTTTCGGCCAGGGGCATCCTGAATTTTCGCTATCTGTTTCGGTCCAGAATTTTCATTTCGGTGCATCCCTAGAAATAGCAATACACATGGGTGAGCCGATCACACGAGGCATCTATGTGCAGCCACAAATCAGAAGCTACTGAGCCTATCTAGATATGCTTTTCAGGAAATAATATCAAGAGAATGAAGCAAATTAGATAATAGAAGTAAATTAGAAAGTTGTTTAAAATTGTATTCTCTATCTGAATAATGAAAGAAAAAAAATTGTGTTTTAAAGGACATTTTAAACCTACTGTTTATTTAAAAATTAGACTAAGTGCTATAGCATTGTTATTATTATTATTATTATTATTATTATTATTATTCTCTTGCTGATTATGCAATTCTACTGTATAGTCCTTTTTAAATGACCATTAAATACAGCAGAATTGCATATTCAACAAATGCTTAAAGGGACAGTCAACACCAGATTTTTTGTTTAGAAAGATAGATAATCCCTTCATTACCCATTCCCCAGTTTTACATAACCAACACTGTTATAATAATATACTTTTTACTTCTATGATTACCTTGTATCTAAGCCTCTGAAGACAGCCCCCTGATCACATGACCTTTTTTTTTATTATCTGTTGACTTTCATTTTAGCCAATTAGTGCAGTGTCTGCCACAAGCCACAGACGTGATCACAATGTTATCTTTATGGCTCACATGAACTAGCTCTCCCCTGTTGTAAAAAGCATGTGACAAGAGGCGGCCTTCAAGGCCTTAGAAATTATCATATGAGCCTTCCTAGGTTTAGCTTTCAACTAAGAATACCAAGAGAACAAAACAAAATTGGTGATAAAAGTAAATTGGAAAGTTGTTTAAAATTACATGCCCTCTTTGAATCATGAAAATTTTTTTTTTTTTTTGGACTTGACTGTCCCTTTAATAAAAAGACAATGCAATATCTTTGAATTTCAAATTAGATTATTTTTCTGACAAATTTTAGTTGTCTATTTGCCTCTCCCCTGTATCATGTGACATCCATCAGTCAATCATTAACGCGTATGTCTCCTATACAGTTACTCTTGCACATGCTCAGTAGTAGCTGGTGCCTCAAAGTCTGTATATAAAGACACTGCACATTTTAACTTTACAGGTAAATCGAAAAGTTGTTTAGAATTCTATGTTATGTCTAAATCATTAAAGTTTCATTTTGACTTTAGTGTCCCTTTAAGTGTTCCTTCTCTGCCATGGCTGATTAGGTACAGGTATAAACCAGATGTTGCACACATCAAGCAATCCTATAACATGCAGGAGGGTCAGGTTTCTGACATCTGTGGAAAAACAATCCAGCATATCTAGGGAAGAGTGCAAGAGCCAAATATATCTGTCCCTAAAGTAAGTATGATAAGCAATGTTCATGAGGCTTTTCAAGGGGTGTGCCCTTGGAATGTATGTATTTTGTATGCAGATCTGTTGCAATGCAGTGAATGATTCTTAATGTTTAAATTTAAAAAAAACAAAACCACTTTGATATCCTTTTAAATTGGAAGATTGTGGGATTTCCAGTTGTGATATCTAAAAGAGCACGTCAGGCTTCACAGATCTAACCCTGCCATATATCTGTCACTAATTGGCCTCATCAGGATGATCTGATAATCAACTGCCAAACTGGAGATTTTGCAAACAATCCTGCTATTACACTGAACATTGATCTTATTCTTTACTGACAGAGAGGACAGCTTCAGTACTCCTGTCTTTGAGATACCATTGACCTAATAATACTAAAACATGAGGCCATTCTCTCTCTTTTCTTTCTATTCAGGGTGAGCTTTTTCCATTTAATTTTGGTCTGGATGAATATGCAGGAATTGTTTAGTAAAGGGAAAAAAAAAAAAAGTAAAAACCTCATATTTTACAAAACACCATTAAAACATTCAAAAGGAAAGATACTTAACCTGAATCAGTTCTTCATGACTTTAGGTGCTTATTGCTCATACATATTGCTTGCTGGCAGATGAATCAAGTCTGTAAAGTGCATTGCCAGCTAACTATCTATTACAATTTCCAGTAACAATGGTGTCTCTGCACTTACTGTAATATCTTTCTCAAGATTTATGGTCTGTTTTGTTACAGCCTTCAGGTCAGAGGACAAAGTCATAAGTAGCGTGCAGATTTCCCCTGCCATTTGTGAATTCTTATTTAGATATCTTTTTACTATTTCTATTATTAGAATCTTTGAATGCCTTCATATATATTGGAGTTCTCCACAGAAAATTGACAGCCAGTGGCATTATAAAATAGCTGGGTGAGGGCAGTGTAATAGTTTCTATAATTATATAATTTTCTGCTATGTATTGAATATTTTAACATAAATGTATTTAAAGATAATTTGTGCAACAAAAATTGGTATTTTTTTTAATATTAGCTCATTTGAGCTTAAAGGGACGTTATACACATTTTTTTTTCTTGGCATAAATGTTTTGTAGATCTATTTATATAGCCCATATAGGTTTTTTGTTTTTGTTTCATTATAAATGTATAGTTTTGCTCTGATTTTCAGACTCCTAACCAAGCCCCAAAGTTTTATGAGAATACCATCAGCTACCTTCTCCAGCTTGCTCTTGTTTGTGTAAAGGGTCTTTTTATATGCAAAAGAAGGGGGGGGGGGGAGTGTCTTATTTGCCACTTGCAGTGGGATTTCCAGCTACCTTTTCAACAGAGATAAACTGAGAGCTTCTAAAGTAAGTTTTTAAACCTTTTTATATCAGTATCTGCATCTTATTCTTTATAGTAGTGTCTATTACATGCAGTTATATGAAAATGAGTGTATACTGTCCCTTTTAAAGGGACACTGAACCCAAAATGTTTCTTTCGTGATTCAGAAAGCATGAAATTTTAAGCAACTTTCTAATTTACTCCTATTATCAAATTGTCTTCATTCTCTTGGTATCTTTATTTGAAATGCAGGAATGAAAGTTTAGATGCCGACCTATTTTTGGTGAACAACCTGGGTTGTCCTTGCTGATTGGTGGATAAATTCATCCACCAATAAAAAAGTGCTGTCCAGAGTTCTAAACAACAACAAAAAAGCTTAGATGCCTTCTTTTTCAAATAAAGATAGCAAGAGAATGAAGAAAAATTGATAATAGGAGTAAAATAGAAAGTTGCTTAAAATTGAATGTTTCTGAATCACGAAAGAAAAAATTTGTGTTCAGTGTCCTTTTTTAATATTGGCTAAAATGTTAGCTGGGTGCTGCACCAGCAAAAAAAGGCCATGGGAAGAACACTGTGTATACAAGAGAGATTTACACTCAAAATCAGATTTCTCAAAAATTGATAAACATTGCAAAATAAATATGTGACTTATTTATATTATGTCTGCTTTTCTTTAAACCCCTTCACGGCTTTAGGACGTTCCATTCCTAACAGCGCTGGGCTTTAACGCAGAAGGACAGCATTGAACGCCCTGCCTTTTATAAGCCGTCCTGCAGCCCTCCACCTTTTTGACAAAATCAAGATCGGACTGGTGGGGCGTGCCTAATACCGTAGGCAGTCCTCCATGATACGATTCCGGCCTTGAAATCACGTGATCGCATCAACTATCACTTGATTTCATTTTTTACAACAAGTCTACACGTTAGTGTCAGCACAAAGGGGTTAACTTACCTTGCAGTTTCTCTTTCTATCCCATCCCCACCCCATAAATCCTGGGACATTAAAAGGACCTAATACCCCAAAAAATATTTAATGATTCAAATAGTGTACAATATTATCTATCTCTATACCTTTTCGAGGTTACTTTTATTAGCAAATTTACTTTGTTCTCTTGATAGCAGATAGGAAGGTGTAGGAGTGTGCACATGACTGGATCAATATATGGCATTGGTTTCACAACTGTTATAAATTTGCAAGAACAGTAGGTGGCAAGTGTTTCCTGTCAAATATGATTGCAATACCAAATATGTATAGTTTTGCAGTCTGCAGAAAAACCCCTTATACATACTTTGGTATATTTTTTTTATTCTTATTTCCTATGCTATAGTCAGTTAGGAATTATAAGACCTCTGGGAATTATTACATTAAAGAGACACTAAATACATTCCATGTACCTCCCTCTAAACATTGGTGTTGCCATTTTGAAACCAAATATCTAAAGGAGAGTTGCTGCACATGTGGAAAAAGTTCAGTACTGGAATGAAGTAAATGGCAGCACCCATGGCTAGAGGGAGGCAGGAAATAGCCTTAATACTATGCTGATAAAATGTATTTAGTGGTTAGTGTCCCTTTTTAAGACCAGTAGATTATAAGACATATACTTCAGTTGGGTAAAGGTTTTGTATGAAATAAAACTAACTAAATATCAAGGAAAACTGAAGATACATGTAATACTAGAACTGCAAGTGATCTCATATAGGTTGATGTAAAAAATGTAATCTAAGACTACAGTAGTCTGATTATATAAGTCTTACTAATAAAAATATTACATCCTTCTGGAGGACATTCGGACACATTCTACAAGGACCGTTTACTTCACAGACAACAGTAAAAGTTTCAGGGCCTGGCCTTTTTAAAGTTGTATCATGATGTTCACCAAATTCCTTCAGGAAGTATTAAGACTAAAAATCCAAGCTCTAGTCCAAGCAATTTTTTGGAGAGAAAAAAATGATGTTGTTAGGATATTATGCTAGTCTTTCCAGTTCATATAGAATATATTCAATTGCACAGGCCTACCAACTTTATAATATTGCTTAGTTGTTTCATTACACATAACTAAATATTTTATATAAAAATATAGGTATTTACAGTCCCTTTTTACAGTGGGATGTGGCTATTGAGGATATTTTGACATAAAGAACAGGATTTATCGAAGCAATTCTCCTAAAATTGTGCCTATAAATCTGCATACGACTGAATCTCCTGATTTAATTAATGCAAAGTGCGCCTAACATTGGGCAAGTCCAACTATACATTCCTCTCACATCATTCGCGTTCACCAAGGCAACAATGCAAAATTGCCCCACAAAGAGAGAAAATTTTATTAACAATTTGAATGTATTACGGGTATATAGGGTCATTATTACAACAAAGTAATAAAAGTGTGTTGTTGTAACACACCAAAATGAATGCACATATTTGCCCCATGTAAAACGCAAATGTAATAGATTTGAAGTGGGCAAAAAATACTACCAAAAAAAACACGGGTTTAAAATGATAAATCAGGAAAACTTCCTTTTTTTTTACGTGAAAAAATTAATCATATTTCACCCGAGCTCGCCTTCCAAACAGAGCAAATTAATATGTCCAATTTTTTTGATAAATTTGTGTGAACCGGGCAAGCTACAGAGAACTCTGAAGAGAATACAAAGGAGAATTTTCCTAGCGCTTGATAAATTTAGCCCAAAATATTTTCCTTTTTGACAATGCAAAAACACTTAGTTTGAATTTCAAATGAATACAGTAGTAGGGTTTTTTTTTTTCTGGCAAATGTAAGTTAGTAACATTTTCCTAACTAATGCATCATGTGACAGCTATCAGCCAATCACAAAATGCATATACGTATATCCTGTTAATCTTGCACATGCTCAGTAAGAGATGGTGCCTCAGAAGGTGTGAATATAAATCGATTGTGCACATTTAGATAATAGAAGTGAATTGGAATGTTTAAAATTGTGTGCTACATTTGAATCAAGAAACATTAATTTTGACTTGACTTTTCCCGAGCAGAGACTTTACTTTTTAAAAAATTAGCATCCCTTGTAAATAATACTTTTGTAGACTAAACCACAGAGGAGACTTAGGTAGAGATGGAGTTTGGAGCAGAATGTAGCTACTTGAGAGGTGGATACAGGATATGTTGTGGATGTACAATCTGCTCTGAAACCAGCTACCTAGCCATTTAACCCTGTAATTGACTGTAAAAGCAGATCTATATTGCAAATAATTGTATTCATGCTTGGGGATAAAATGTATATACAAAATGATAAACTTATTTTGCACATAAAATAACTGTCTAAGGATGTGTATGTGTCTCTAGAATCTGTGTACTTATCATGTGTTTCATTGCCTCGTCAGCAACAAGCTTCTATACATTATTTACAAGTATTCTGTGCAATCTTATGTGTATGAGCATACACTGAAATCTGCTGAAATAATATAAATATACTTTCAGAAATCCTTTTGAAGACCTTATAAGTTTGTAAAGAGTTGTGGATCATCTTTGATATAGGTTAAATGCATCTACTGTGAAATAGAAAAGGCAATATGCATAGAAATATGCTGTATTTAGCTTTGAATAGCTTTTGCGATTGTGTAACCTACCAGCTGCTCATGCTGTGTAACAATGCGGACATGTACATGCCCTTTTCAGTAAAACAGTGTGATTGATTTTCATATCTCTGTGGGATAGATGTAGAAGTGTTTCCACTAATTCTCCCCTGGGGTGAGTTACTTGTGTTTTACTCTGCTATTGCCTAAGGAGTGAAATATATGTGTGTTTAGGATGGCTTGATTTTGGAAAAAATACATGCTATTCCATAAATAAACTCGTGCATTATTATATATATATATATATATATATATATATATATATATATATATATATATATATATATATATATATATATATATATATATATATATATATATAATTTTTTTTTTTTTTTGGGAAGCGTAGGTAGATTAACCATAAATATAAACACAATTTTGTTTTGGAATATATCAGCTAGGTTTGTACATGTATGTATTTTCTTGTTTAGGATACAATAAAACTGCTAACCTCTCAATACAGTAGCATTACATAACTAACAAGTGCATAATAAAGAGACAACACAATGACAGAAGATATTTTTTTTTCTCTCCATTTTCCAGCCCCCTGTATCATGTGACAGACAGCTAATCACAAACTTGTATTCGTATACCCTGTGAGCTTGTGCACATGCTCAGTAGGATCTTGTTCCCCAGAAAGTGTGAATATAAAAAGCTGTGCAAAATTGATAATGGAAGTAAATTGGAAAGTGTCTTAAAACTTAATTCTGAACCATAAAACTTTAGTTTGACTTGAGTGTCCCTTTAGCAGTTGCTCAGCTGAGGTCGATATCATCTTTCTGTGCCATCTGCTTCTGTATTGTTTTTAGGTACTGATAAACTCCACTAAAAGAGAGAACAACTAAGTTCTCCATATGTTCTTTCTATGGTATTAAGACATTGTATCAACAAACATATTGATGTTCCACCTAAAAAAATAATAATAAAAAAATATAAATTTAAATATATAATATATATATTACAAGTAGCCCTCAGTTTACGCCGGGGTTAGGTTCCAGAAGGAATGGTTGTAAATTGAAACCCTGTTTATAATGTAAGTCAATGGGAACTGAGGGAGTTAGGTCCCAGGCCCCTCTCAAAATTGACATAAGTAACACCTAATACATTATTTTTAAATCTTTGAAATGAAGACGTTAAATGCCAAACCGCATTATAAACAGTATCAAATAATCGCACAACGCAGAATATATAATCAAACTAAGTTTAATGAACAAAAACATTTGCTAACAGCACCTAATAAAATAATTACACAACAGACTGCATCATCATCAAACTAAGTTTAATGAACAAATACTTTTTTTACTTGCATTTTTGTTAGGGTTGCACCGATACCATTTTTTTATGACCGAGTACAAGTACCGATACTTGTTTTCAAATACTCGCCGATACCAATTACCAATACTTTTTTTTCAATGTCATGTGACAGTTTACCAAGCACAATACAGACTAATTATTTAAGATTCCTTCTTTATAATTTATAAAGGACTGTAATTCAAAACACATTATGAAATAATAAAACAGTTTTATTTGTTACAAAGTGCACTGAACATGTTTATAAATAAAAAATATTACAATAAAATATTAAATTTAAAGGGGTGATGCAATAGGGCTGTTATATAACATCAATCTGACATTTGTATGGAGGTTCGACTCTAAGTTGAACAGTCTTTCACTTTCCACCATACTGCATGGGGCAGAAATATATTTTTGGGCCATTTTAACCAGAGCTGGAAATCTGTTTATTAACTGCCCAGTACTTCAGGGGTTTGTCTGAACGAGGTACAGTGATCATCTCTCCTACAATAATACAAATAACAGCAATCTGTATTGTCAGAACAGTAGTAAACAATTTTTAGTTTAGTCTCCACTCCAGTTTAAAATTAAATGGGAACATGCAGTTTGAAAAAACGCCACAAGATAGCATATGGGTAGGAAGTGGAGGTATCGATTTAAGTATCTGTGCATTTGCACGAGTACAAGTACTCATGCAAGTACTTTGTATCGGTACCGATACCGATACTAGTATCGGTATCGGTGCAACCCTAATTTTTTGTGCAAACAGTTCTCTGCATTGTTAGCATGTTAGATAATATTGGGTCTGAACCTATTCTATGCATTTCAATCTGCAGTGATTAATAGGCAGTTAGGCACCCTCACCTCAAGCTGCTGGACAGGAAGATAATAGGGAAGTTGCTGCTAAATCTTGTTGCTCGATAGGACTGGTTTGCTCTGTGTACACAGATTCATTTCAGGCCGTAAAGCTGCTTAACTTTGCTGCAACACAAGCGGACAGCTCCACCTACTGGCTATTTTAATTAGTGCACTGCTTTTCAATGCATTTCAATAGCATAGTCACATGACTGAAAAAAAGTTGTTATCCTGAAATGGCGCAAATTGAACCGGCGTAGGTGAGGGCCACCTGTGTGTATATATACATACATACATACATACATACATACATACATACATACATACATACATACATACATATTTAGACACCCCTGTCAATTTTCATTTATAAATAATTGGGTGTTTGGATCAGCAATTTCTTTTTGATCTATGAAATAACTGAAGGAAACAGTAATATTTCAGTAGTGAAATTAGGTTTATTGGATTAACAGAAAATGTGCAATATGCATCAAAACGAAATTAGACAGGTGCATAAATGTGGGCACCCCAACAGAAATATTGCATCAATATTTAGTGAGCCTCCTTTAGCAGAAATAACAGCCTCTAGACGCTTCCTATAGCCTGTAATGAGTATCTGGATTCTGGGTGAAGGTATTTTGGACAATTCCTCCTTGCAAAACATCTCCAGTTCAGTTAGGTTTGATGGTTGCCGGGCATGGACAGCCCGCTTCAAATCAACCCACAGGTTTTCAATGATATTTAGGTATGGGGACTTGGATGGCCATTCCAGAACATTGTACTTGTTCTTCTGCATAAATACCAGAGTAGATTTTGAGCAGTGTTTTGGGTCGTTGTCTTGTTGAAATATCCAGCCTCTGCGTAACGTCAACATTGTGACTGATTCCTCAACATTATTCTCAAGTATCTGCTGATATTGAGTGGAATCCATGCGACCCTCAACTTTAACAATATTCCCAGTACCGGCACTGGCCACACAGCCACAAAGCATGATGGAACATCCACCAAATTTTACTGTGGGTAGCAAGTGTTTGTCTTGGAATGCTGTGTTCTTTTGCCGCCATGCATAAAGCCCCTTGTTATGACCAAATAACTCAATCTTTGTTTCATCAGTCCACTGCACCTTCTTCCAAAATTAAGCTGGCTTGTCCAAATGTGCGTTCGCATACCTCAAGCGACTCTGTTTGTGGCGTGTGTGCAGAAAAGGCTTCTTCGGCATCACTCTCCCATACAGCTTCTCCTTGTGTAAAGTGCGCTGAATTGTTGAACGATGCACAGTGACTATCTGCAGTAAGATGATGTTGTAGGTCTTTGGAGGTGGTCTGTGGGCTGTTTTTGACCGTTCTCACCATCCTTTGCCTCTCCGATATTTTACTTGGCCTGCCACTTCTGGCCTTAACAAGGACTGTGCCTGTGGTCTTTTATTTCCTCACTATGTTCCTCACAGTGGACACTGACAGCTTAAATCTCTGAGAACCCCTAAACCATAATGATGAACAATCTTTGTTTTCAGGTCATTTTGAGAGTTTTTTTTTTTTTTTTTGAGGCCCCCATGTTGCCACTCTTCAGAGGAGAGTCAAAGAGAACAACAACTTCCAATTGGCCACCTTAAATACCTTTTCTCATGATTGGATGCACCGGTCTATGAAGTTTATGGGCTCACCAAACCAATTTTGTGTTCCAATTAATCAGTGCTAGGTAGTTAGAGGTATTCAAATCAACAAAATGACATGGGTGCCCAAATTTATGCACCTGTCTAATTTCGTTTTGATGCATATTGCACATTTTCTGTTAATCCAATAAACCTCATTTCACTACTGAAATATTACTGTGTCCTTCAGTTATTTGATAGATCAAAATGAAATTGCTGACCCAAACACCCAATTATTTATAAATGAAAATCATGGAAATTGTCAGGGATATATATATATATATATATATATACTATATATATATATATATATATATATATATATATATATATATATATATATATATATATATATATATATATATATAATATATCTCTCATTTTCTTCTTTTTTAAACATTGTATCTTGACTGAAAATGAGCCCTGCTCCTGTCAGGATCCAATACAGGCATATAGCAGTAGGGGTCTGCTACTTTCAGAAATGATGTGCCTTGCTGATATAAAATACATTGTAGATGCAGTTAACCCAGCAGCTAGCTAGTAGAGGGGACTGCAGTTTTAACTTTTTTGGCAGCTGTGGGGTTAACTGCATCTGCTATGTATTTGACCTGTTTCTCAGAGAGCAGGGGATTGTGTGGGAGGTTCCATAATGATTACATACCCTAAGTTTCAGACTGCAGACGTCCCTAGGGGAAAATATAAGTAAGTGGCTTTCCCTCCTCTTCATATATTCTGCATGGGCTCTGCTTTTAGACTTCTATAGATTGATCGACTGCTACTGAGATCACAAACAGAAAGTGAAAGTAAAACAGCCATTTTACAAATGTGTGCTAAAAGCAACCACTAGATGGAGCTGGTTTGCAAGAAATCGCATACAAATCAATGCAGTTCAGCCACGTCTGAGGATTTTTTTTTTTTAAGCAAGTCGTGTACTCTCGCGGTTTTTAAATCGCAGCGATTAATCCTGGTTTTAAATCACATATGTGATTAATTGTGCAGCCCTAGTGGGGAGTAGAGCTGTTTGAGAGGGATCAGGTGGGAGGGTAATCCATACAATACAGTAATACTATTTTACCAGCTAGCTATTTCCTTAACAGACAAATTTCAGAAGTGTGGTATGCAGCTGCAACTAGCGGCCTTCTAATTACCAAATAGCTATGTCAAAGCCATGCATGTCTGTGATCCCTTATAATTTTTTTTTTTTTTTCTTCAGAAAAAGCAGAGAAGCTTTTGCAACCATTTGGTATGACTTCACAAGTAGTATGTAAATATTTTCAGTGAGAAACCCAAAGTTTGTTAAAGAGTTAGATGGTGGCATGAAATATACTAAAATGAGTCTAGATCAATACCTTGGGTTCTCTAATTTTTAAAAAAAATATATAATAATAATAATAAAAAAAAAAAATATATATATATAATGATCTCGTGTGTGACTTGCTCTGACATCATTAGTTTTATTTGGACTGAGGTTGCCCAGTCTTAATGTTTTTAGTATATGCATCTTTGCATCTACGTAGTTAAATGTATTGCTCATTAAAATTTCTTGTATTTTCAGCATATACTGCTTGGTACATATAATTTTCATGTCCTGAGTGCGGAATCATCATTTTTATTTAAATATATTTTTGGGTTCTTTTGGAGTGGACCTTAATCCCGTGCATTCTATACATATTGTGTTACATTTGATTAGACCATTATAGAGTGCTATCCTGATATTTTGTATGTATATGTGTAAAGTCAGATATTGGGTTATCCTAGGATTACCCGGGTAAAACGGACACTGCCCAAGTGGCTGTGGGTAAAGTCTGATGCAAGATCGTAAATACCCTCAGAGTGCGTACGCTTCGAGTCACTGGATCAAACATGTATACGATGCACTGTAATTCCCCCACATTCACTATCTTTTTGCCGCCTGGGGCTTTCAAGGGGGGGGGGGCACCTTCCTTGAACCCCCCAGGTGGAGGCAAAAAAAAATTGTATAGATGGGGGAATTGCAGTGCATCGGGGCAGAGTGATGGCAAAAATGCTAAACATTCTACAGTATTATGGGCAAGATTTGTTTCTGAAATTCCTGGTAGTGAAGAGGTTAAAATGCACAACATATTAACGTAAACACATGGTTACAATGGCATGCAATAAAGATTTAACCCCTTGATTATATGGAAGACATATACATCCGCAATTGGTTGAATCCCTGGAGCACACCCGAGGGCTGCATTGTAGAATGAAAGCCCTCATTTGACATGTTACTGAGTAAGTAAACAGGAACAAGCTATGTAGGGTGAGACAACATAACCCACAGGCATTCTCAGCTTTTT
Organism: Bombina bombina; assembly: GCF_027579735.1. Taxonomy (NCBI): domain Eukaryota; kingdom Metazoa; phylum Chordata; class Amphibia; order Anura; family Bombinatoridae; genus Bombina; species Bombina bombina. The sequence continues at coordinate 1,101,388,656 of NC_069502.1, read as the reverse complement.
TTTTTTTTTTTTTTTTTTTTTTTAAAAACAGGATACTTGAACAAGTAATATGATCTGGACTAATTTTATTATTATTTTTTTTTAATAGAAAACTAATCTCTTGGGAGATTTAAATACCTTCCATTTATACCAAATAAAAACTATTTACAGTATTTAGTAAACATTTACTTAAAAGAACATTGCATTCAAAACTGAAATTTACTGATGCATTTCTGTTTTAAACACCTTAATGGTACGTCGCTGGTCTTTGAATGGGGATTGCTATTTTGACTGCGCTATTCTAGGATGACTGCCGTTGGAAGGGAGGTCATAACAGCACGGTCCTCTCGCTCGTGGAGAGATCCACGCTACTATGAACTGAAAAACCTTTAACGACAGGGCGCGGTCATTAAGGGGTTAACCATGTCCCTTTAAGAGTCTTTAATTATGCCTTTAAAAAAAATGCAATTGAATATTTGGAAAGACACATTTTGATGAATAGCTCTTTAATTCAGACTTGCGGAAACAAATATTCAGTATGAAAAGCAAATGTTTCTATTTTCATTGAAATGTATAACACCGTAAAGGAGAGAATATTCAGCTGTACATTCACACTCTGAAGAAAGTTTAAAGTGAAGGTAAAGTTTTCTGCAACTGAAAGCAGTATTGTGTTAATTGGTCAAAATATAGCAAGATCGCTAAGTTTTTAGGACATATTTCTATATAAAAAAATAAATACTTTATCTTTACGTCTCTGGCCGATTAAAGCTACTCCTTCTAGTTATTTCCTGCTTTCTTGGTGTATTACGTATAGAGCGTTGCCACCCGCTCTATACGTATGGTAAATGCGCGTTCGATTTTCTTTAATCTTGCGCATGCGCACATTACGCCTTCACCTCAATTTGCGCCTGCGCACATTACGCCTTCACCTCAATTTGCGCCTGCGCGACTAAAAACTATTACCACTTGAAGCGAAGTTTATCTAACGCATGCGCAGAACGAATAGTAATACAGTGACGTCAAATGACGGCCGCCTAACGGGCAGACAGATAATTGTCTAATAGAACAACGTGACCTGGCTGCCAAAAAAAAAAAAAAATATACGGGCAGATTACAGAACGAGGAGAATAGAGTTAGAAAAAGCGGATAAATCGGTAAATATAGATTTTTTAATGAACATTGATGAATTAAACTACCATTATTTTTTAGGCTATTTACATTTGAAAAGATTGAAAGATGCTAACTTTACCTTCACTTTAATGCTTCACCAGTCTAAGTAATGTGTGCTCGGTGGATGCCTTCAAATATCTAGAGACATAAACAAAGCAAAAGGGAAACTTGAGGCCGGATTTACAGCCCAGGTGTCTGTAGGAACCAAAATCTAAAGCGCCCCCCACGCGATAGAAACGGCCTAAAACTTTATAGAATTATATATTATTATTTTTTTACAGCAGCTGCTAATTTTGCCACGTAAAAGGCACTCTATGATCTATAACAAAACACTCAAGACAGTATTTGCTCAGTATGATGAGATTCCAGTCAAAACAGAATTTAAAAAAAATATATAATTTATGCAAGAAAAGTGCAGGTTGTTTAGACTGGGGCTTCATTTAGAAACTTTTCTGACCAAGCCTGCAGTGTGAACAATCAACCAAGGGTCAGTTGTTTTTTAAAGTGTGTTTATCTTATGCAACAGCCCTGGCATTTTGCATATTGGCAATAATATTCATACCTGTGGTATTTTTTATATGAAAGACTACCCTCTGACTGTACAATCTGTCATTTTGATTTTGACAGCCGCTGCTGCTGCAGCTGATAGATGCCCACCATGCACTCAGAATGCTCTGTAATAGCGCACAAATAGTCGCTTACTGTCACTCCCCATAAAAGAACCAACCCCCACACGCTTACTCTCAGGCCGCTCTGGCTGCTCTGTCCGCATTCACTGGAGGACTGGACCGGCCAGCATGGCAGCCATCTTTGTTTAGGGCAAAGTTATTATCTACTATTGTGAGTGAGGGCAGAGGTGTGCAGAAAAGGCATATGGAGCAGAGAGACAGGCGCCCGTAGGCACATGCCTACTCTGCCTAATGTTAAATCTGGCCCTGGGGAGACTGTACTTTTTACATTGCCATACTACATCTTGCACATTACAAGCTTGCAGAGGAACCAATAAAAGCATGATGTGAAAGTGGCTGTTTCTACTCTGTAAATCAGAAAAAGTTGGAGAGAATTTTGCTATAGTATTCAGGTATATTTAGACTTGTTAGAAATTACTATATATCATTTTGGTGAATAGCAATTTCATTTTACAAGGCAATAATTTGTGAAGGAGCTTTTGTTCAGCATTCTCTCAGTAGTGTATTTCTGCTCCTTCAACAAAGGACCCCATGAGAATGAAGTAAAGTAAATTGGAATAATATTTAAAATGTTATGCTCTATTTTAATCATGGAAAAAAACATTTCGCATTTCATGTCCCATTAAAATACTTTTTCTGTGCTGCAAATGGATTATGAAAACCCTCAGTGTGGAAACCGGACTTCGGAGTAAGGGGTTGAATAGAGGTAGCCTGGAGTGGACAGTCTCTGGGCAGGTTGTATAAGCCAGAGGCAAGGTTGGGGTTTCCATAGTTTGGCACGAGGAAGTGAGACTGAGACTGGTGTGTACCACAAACTCAAAAAAGACAGCAAACCCTGATTTTTTTTCTTTTTTTCTTCCATGATTCAGATAGACTGAGCATGCGATTTTAACAACTTATATTATCAAATTGGATTCCTTCTCTTGGTATCCTTTGTTTAATGAGCAGCAATTGGCAGCTTGCTCCCAGTTGTGCCTCCCTAGGTATGCTTTTCAACAAAAGATACCAAAACAACAAAGCAAATTGGATATTAGGTGTAAATTGAATAGCCATTTAAAACTATGCTCTATCTGAATCACAAAAGAAAAAAAAATGGGTTTCATCTTCCTTTAAAGTGATGGTAAATCCAACGCTAGGATTTCACTAAAAATTAAGTGGAGGTTCAGTGATATCATATATGTAAAAAAAAATTGTACTAAACTCAGCGACTTCTTGCCCGCCCACGACACTTCGGTCCTTCTACCAATGAGATGCCGCTTGCACCTCTAAACTAATAGCCGTGCGTGCATACAGAAACCTTTCAGTTGACACGCACGACTATTGGTTTAGGGGTACAAATGTCACCTCATTGAAGGAGACCGATGTGCTGTGGGCAGCCGGAGCTGCTGAGTTTAGCTATGTGCATCGGCACAGAAAAAGTGAGTTTTTAGCATCCTTTTTTACATATGATACCGGAACCTCCACTTGATTTTTAGTGATGGTAAATCTGAGTGTTTGTTGCTCAGAATTACCATCACTTTAAGGCTGATGATGTAGTTTAAACAGTGCTATGCAACATCTGGTACTATATGTATTGTGCACTTAACAAGAGACTGGATAATAATGGTGAAACCAATACATAACAAAAATGTCATAATTACCTGTATCATCATTTAAGCACAGAATTTGTGAAAACCTTTAACCCTAAGGGTTTAAAACCAATTTAAAAAAAATGTGTATCAATTCAAACTGATTGGGGGCAAGTAATTGCAGATGTTTGAAGCTATTTTTTTTTTTTTAGATAATGAGCAGTGAAATCTTTTGATCTGGGATTATGAAATGAAGCTGACAAGTTGTCTCCCCATACGTATTTTACCTATGATAGAAAAAACGATTTATTAAGCCATTTTGTGCTTGGAGAACAATATATAGTGACACCACTCCAGTAAAAACAACCACATTGGTTAGACTCTGGTTGTCCAGCAAAGGGTTTGAGGCCCCAGTGTGACACTACCTGTATTTATGTGGCCCCTTCATCCTCTAATATTACAATGCTGATTTTGCATGATTTTTACTGGGTTACTTATGGGTTTTTGTGGTTCTTTTACATTTTATGGAGCATTTGTTTGTTGCTCCTCACCATGTGCATTTAAAAATGTTCTCACAATGGGCTTCATTTATGCAGTATGCAGCGTTGGAGTGCCTTTAGACCACTGATTCCCAACCTTTACATCAGCTCTTTGCTGGCAGATTAAAATCACCCTGGACATGTTCGCCCAGGGTGATTGACATCCCCTTCTCATGCGCTATTGCCTAGCATGAGCAGGGGGTGGCATTGCACAAGCAGCCACTTGTGCAATGTTAAAGGGGACTGAACCCAAATTTTTTCTTCCGTGATTCAGATAGAGCATGGAATTTTAAGCAACTTTCTAATTGACTCCTATTATCAAATGTTCTTCATTATCAAGGTATCTTTATTTGAAATGCAAGAATGTAAGTTTAGATGCTGGCCCATTTTTGGTGAACAACCTGGGTTGTTCTTGCTGATTGGTGGATAAATTAATCCACCAATAAAAAAGTGCTGTCCAGAGTACTGAATAAAAAAAAAAGCTTAGATGCCTTCTTTTCAAATAAAGATAGCAAGAGAATGAAGACAAATTGATAATGGGAGTAAATTAGAAAGTTGCTTAAAATTGCATGCTCTATCTGAACCACAAAAGAAAAAATTTGGGTTCAGTGCCCCTTTTAAATGCAGGCAGTGTACTGCTGCCTGGAGAACCTTGTCCTTCCGGGCATGAATAAATGGGGCCCAATGACTCGTCATGAATCTTAACTGCTCATGCTGGGAAAGTTTGCAGTGATGTGAAACCCAATTTTTGTTTTCTTTCATGCTTCAGATAGAGGATGCAATTTTACACACCTTTCTACATTACTTTAGTTATCACATTTTCTTTGTTCTTTTGTTGAAAAGCGGGGACTTGAACTCAGGAGTGTCATGTGTCCTGGAGCACTATATAGCAGCAGTTTTTCTTTTCAATGATTGTTGTATTGCATGTTGTTTTTATTATTTTAATATCTCGGGCTTAAGAAATGCAAACATTTGCTGTTCCTTGCGATGACTTGTGCTCTTATTAAATTCAATAAAATGTTTGACAACTTGAAGAAAAAGAAACCTGTTTAGCTTCTGTACCTCTGTATGTGCTATCCAGCATGTGCCCGCCACAGCATTTATTTTTATTGTCCTTGCCAGTGCCATTCAGAGGCCATTAAAGTGCATATGAGCTCTAGTAAAGGAGTAAACACTGGTATTTCTTCTCCAATTATCCTTTAAAATATTCTAAACTGTTACAGAAATATATACAAAGTCATTTTCTGCTAATAAGATAAGAGGTAGCATAGAAGTGCGCTATGGACCTGGCATTTGGCAGGATCAAACATCATACATTTTGTTTATTTTACTTCCATGTTCCTAAAATCTCACAATCGGATTGCAGACATTTTTGAACATAATATATTTTAGGCAGTCGCTGGGTCACAACTTGCATTACGAATAAAATATACGATGTTTAAAAAAAAATCGTCCATGCTTGTGCAATAAAGCTTTACAAAAAAAAAAAAAGAGGTGGGACTGAGGCGGCATTCTGGGGCTAGCACAGATATACTAAGAGAGGGGGGAGCAGTGGGTGCAGCAGGCGGAAGAAGAGCAGCCACATAGACTACACATTTACACTCACACAGGAGGTGGCACACGCAGCACACAGCCTTGTGTCAGGCGCCCACAGCCTGAAGGTGACAGGCGTCTCTGTGGACTGAATGAGAGGGACTATCCAGCTCAACACCGTCTCCTGCCCACAGCACAAAATGGACGGTTTCGCCGGCAGCCTGGGTAAGTGCACAGACTGTGGCTCTAGGAATGGCTAAAAACAAACCGTGCAGCTGCGGTGTGAGTACCGGTGTGACAGCACAGTGTATTTCCCCAGCAGCAGCTCCTGTATCCCTCCTGCCACAGCATTTAGCTGCAAGTCCCGCCTCTGTCACTGCCTCCCTCTGGTTTATTTAAGGTGGATTACATTAAATTGCCGCTCGTGTGATGCGCAAAATAATTATACAAAAAGAATAAAAAAACCCCAACTAGTAGTTCTTTAGTGGGTTGCTTGTTTATTGTTCATATTAAACTTATTTTTTTCAGTTTTGAACGATCTTTTACCGATAGTAGTAATTATTATAATTATTATTATTGTTATTTATGTATGATGCGTATGTGATAAACTCCTTTATCTATAGTAATACATTATAAAGCTAAGGCGATATGAGTGAGCTGAAGTAGTTTTTATGAAAAGAAAAGGGGGAAAAAGCAGAACCGAAAGGTCATTTTAATAGATTTTCTTGTTTCTATTTGATGCTGCTGAACACATTTTAAGATGAAATGTGTACAAAATTACTTCCTTAGTATAGATTAGAGATTATTGTTCCAAGTTGCAGTTTTGGGATGTGGAACCCCCTTCCTTTTAGATCATATTTATGTTGAGTGATCTGGTAAAGAATTGTGTGTAATATGTTGAATCTAATTCCCCCCCCCCCCCCCCCCAGTATGTCGATGTCCATATAACCTAATTTATAGATTGGTTATTTAAAATGAATGATGCACATACTATATGCTAAATGTAAGAAAAAAATTAACTTAGTTTACTCTGTTGCAGAACTAAGCCTTTCTGATCTGTCACTTTAATATTAGTTCATTCTTTCTTCATGGAAGTAAGATTATATTGTTTCATAAACATTAAATTATTATTTCTACTAAATCTGTATTAAAAAAAAAAAAAGTTGTCTGGTTTCTAAATTTGACTTCTCAATATTCTTTTTGGGTCCTAATATATATATATATATATATATATATATATATATATATATATATATATATATATATATATATATATATATATATATATATATATATATATATACTATATATATATATAATATATATATATATTTTTTTTTTTAAACACAGCACTATATATTCTTGTGGAATATTTTAAAGGCCATATGATATACTAAAAGAATTTAAAAAGGCATAACCAAATGAATCAAAATTCTATAAAATATACTGCTGTTTGTTTTAAAAAGTGATATCTCGCATATAAAGAGCAGCACTAAGGGTAAAGTATGCATACACGCTTGTTAGTCTTATAGGTAGAGGGTCACGTGAATGCAAATAAAACATTCTTATGCAAAAATAGAATGCTCTGATTCATTATATTATTTTTGCACTAATTTTCCTTGCTATGTGTTTAACCCTGCTGACTTTGGTGATTGGTTACATTCCTGTACTGCTCTCCTAATTGGCCAATTGACCTTGTCCTGCTGAAGAGCTGCAGCTTCAAGTGGGGCTTCAGATATGTATTTAGCACAATTTGTAGAGGGGTTAAACAAGTAGTTGACGAGGGACACTATTAGTGTATTTAATTTTTGGATTTGAATGTCTGTTATTTACTACCAGCTGTGATATTTTGTGACAAAGATTGTTGCAAAAAAAGGTTACAAAAGGATTAATTAAAAATCTAACGGTAGCATCTTGTAATACACCGAATAAAAAAAAAACACCTTTTAAATGTAATTTTATTTTTTACTTGAATAAAGACCAGGTGTCTAGTGGATAATGTTCACTATATTGTAGATTTATGAAACATTTCTTTGTTTCAGATTTTAGCTAGAAGTTGTTAAATCAGGGAAGGACACGTGGGATCCTCTGAGCCACATGCAGTCTAGTCTTTGTAGCACCTGGGAATAAAACAGAATGAAAAATGTAGGTTTTTGGGTACTACTGGTGGGTAGGCTAACATACGGCATGTGCCACTGGACATTTTTAGAAAATGTATGTTTCATAACCATAACATAATATGTAGCCCTTAAAGGGACATTAAACCCAAAGTTTATTTCATGATTCAGATAGTGCATGTGATTTTAAACGACTGTCCCATTTATTTCTATTATCTAATTTGTCTAGTTTTCTTGGTATCCCTTGTTGAAAAGGATACCTAGGTAGGTTCAGGAGATGCTGATTGGTGGCTGCACATACAAGTTATTAGCTCACCCAATGCGTTTACTAGCTCCCAGTAGTGCATTGAAGCTTTTTCAACAAAGGATACCAAGAGAATGAAGCAAATTAAATAATAGAAGCAAATTAGAAAGTTGATTAAAATAGTTTTCTCTATCTGAATCAATCATGAAAGAAACATTTTTGGGTTTTATGTAAGGCGTCAAAAATATTGATCAGCAAGCCACCATGTGTTAGGAAGTTGGCGCAAACAATATTAAATTGTAGTAGACTGACCGAAAAAGTTGGAAAATGATTACTTTACTGATTGGAAAATATAATTAGATATTTCCTTGCTCTTATCTTTAAGGAAAAACAATGTTTAAGTAGCACACCAAGGTATATGTTGGTCAAAAGATGAAGTGCCCTGTATGATGAAGCAGATTTATTTCTAGACAAGCTGGGCCCTGTAAAATGAATGTACTAATTTATGAATATTATATACATAAACATGCCCAAATATGTCTTCTTGATTTATATCTTTTAAAGTTGCAGACTTTATGCATTGTTCTATTTAACCAGGGGTTAACAAATTATACAATGCATTTGCTGTTAAACTTCAAACCTAGTTAAAGTTTTATGGAAGGTGGGCAGAATTACATGCTTGCAGACATATGTTCAATAACTCGTAATATTAGGAGTTAGATGACATTTTAGGAGCCCTGGCTTGAGGGTTTCGTTGAGCATAAGATAGTTTCTCATGTAATGAAATGCCTTAAATTAGTGTTCATTATTTTAATATTTTATTTTAGGCTTTTTTTTTTTTTTTTTTTTTTTTGTCATATAACATTAATTGCATAAAAGTTTAGATTGGTTGGTTTACATTGATCATTTCATAGTCCATTTAAACCCTACTGTGACCCTCTTTATTATGGCACATAGGTTTTTTTTTTGGTGTTTTTTTTTGTTGGGTTAGCAGACTAAAAAGAAGAACACATTTTTTTTTTTTTTTAATTTTTTTTTTTGCCCCAGCTCCCTCATTTTTCTTATGTATAAACATCACTGTTCAAATAATTCTCTTATTTTCAATTTCTTTTTTATAGTTGTTTGAAGCCGGTGTTCTAAAGTTATGCCTCTACCCGTAGGAATGTGTATACCTCGTCACTTTGTCAGCTGGTGGAGGTTTGTGGCGCTCACTGCGCATGCGCTAGAGGCCCAAACTCCTTAAAACAGCTGATGAGCAATTATGTGGCACGCGTACGTTACTGGTTACAAAATCCCAATGAACAAGCGTTGTGTCATTGGATTTTGTAACCAGAAACGGTACTGACATTGTATTGACTAACATTGTGAGATGCGGTAGGAAATATATTGAATACGTCTGCTACGTACTATATCTCTGGTGCTTTTCTATTCTCTGATCCTTGTTCATAAACTGTCATAATTTGAAAAAAAGTGCACAGCACGATGTAAAAAAAAAACAAAAAACATCTCACAGGATGTGCAAATAAATAACGCAGTTTCTGAATTCCTCTAACCTAAGGAGCTGCGCTGGGCTCTTGATCCCTTGCTATATTTCTTCTGCTCCTCGTGTCACTAGTACATGGTGTGTGTATTTACTAGTAATATTCTGCGACCCTTTCTGGTTACAAAATCCAATGAACAAACACGTTCATTGGGATTTTGTAACCAATAACGTGCGCGTGCCACATCATTCTTTGTATCTTCGCATCAGCTGTTGTAAGGAGTTTGGGCCTCTAGCGCATGCGCAGTGAGCGCCACAAACCTCCACCAGTTGATTAAACGTCACCGGAAGTGACGTGGTATACAAATGCCTATGGTAGAGGGATTACTTTAAGACACCGGCTTTTTTCGCACTAGCAGATGTTGAACTGCATGTTTCTGACATTTAAATATTTAATAAGATATAATTAATAGTTTAAATGGGTGCAAACAACTTTTATAAATGAACCATTTATTCCAAAGGTATCTAATGTACCTATGAAAAGCCTTTAACTTGTCCGAAGAGAGAAGCTGATATGGAAACTGTAGCATATTCTGTTATTTGGAGATTCTCTAATTTTCATGAATTATCATGGTCTGGGTAAATTAAAGTCAGCAACTTTTTAAAAGGACAACAACATATTTGTTAGTTTCATAACTGCAGAATCACCTTTTTTTTTATAGCACAAAATGATCCCTTTTAATCCCTGAGAGCCTCTGTTCAGAGTTTCCTCACCACATGGCTGTTTTTTTTTCTTTTCTTTACTTTTCTCTGTAATGGCATGGACATTGTAAATAGAAGGAAGACAAAGACATTTTAAGGACAGATGGCTGTAGCTGAGTAAATTGTTCCAGGACTTGGCTGGCATTTCAGATCTACAAGCACATGATGCCATGTATTCTGGAAAGTACAATTATTACTAATGTGAAAATTCTTTACACCATTTAAAAAAATGTACATTTATTTATTTTAATGATATTATTATGCTAATGTTTGCTTGCTTAGAAAGTATCATCACGTAACTTATAAAATGGAATGTTAAACAAAAATAATACAGAGGTAGTACTTGATCTGGAAAACGCACAGATTTAGATTATATACAACACCTCTAATAACAAAATGAAATGGAAATTTATCTCAGAATGTAATTTCCCAATAAAGGTTAATTAGTTTTGAGAAAAGTCATTTTTATTTATTTTTACCTACTGAAATTTAATTCCTAAACTCTGCACAGTGATTGCTTGATGTATGCAGAATCTCACTTATTCCTTTCCTAACTGACACTAGCAGAAAATAAGGAATACTCGAGAGGTTTTTCAAGGGTATGTCCCTGGACAGCAAAGGAATGCTAAGTTTTAATGAGAAAATGAAGATGACCCCATTAAATGCTTTTTAAAACATTTTATTTGTAAGCATATCTTTTGTTTTGTGATATGTCTGATATGTATGTGTGTATGTATACATATATATATCCTTACAGTATAATTTGAAGATATAAAAAGGTTATAGTTACATACAAGTAAACTACTAGATGACATTTATAAAAGCAATACATTTGTCATGTTTATTTTAACAATCATGTTTAATTTTTGTCACAAAGTGATATACTTTACATTTAAACTAACTTTAATTCTCCTTAGTTGTTGAAGAATTTTTCTTACAATCACAAATATTTTTTTCTTTCTTTTAAAGGCAGTGAAAACTAGATGTTAACTTGCAGAAATTCCTTGTTTTAAGAGAGTACAGATGCTTTTGAATATTTCCAGATGGAAGAATGTCCCTTTTTTGTTTGGAATTATAGTTTATATAATACAGATATAGGCCATAATTATGTAAATTTGTTTCAGTACATTTTTATTCAGTTTGTTGTAGACATGAACTGTTCTGATGTGTTTTGCCCTGGAACTACTTGATACTAGGGAAATAGGTATATATACATATTCGGTAAGGCAGGGCTTAGTGTTTGAATTCTGGTGCACCAGACAAATATATTGTTTGCAAAAAAGGAGAACCGAAATTCCCAACGTTTGAGGATAAAAATCAAACTTTATTCAAAGGGTAAAATGAAGAAAACTGACAGCTGTTTCCAAAACAGAGTGGCTTGTCTGACCGGTTTCGATCAATAGACCGTAATCAGACATGATGGGTTACAACTGTGTGCCCTATTTAAGAAAAAAGGTGAGATCACCTCATCATCAATATTAGCAAGCCAAGCAAAAATGTAAGGAAATACATACACAAACCTGTAATATAAAATATAATACATTTGAAAGATCCCATTAGTTAACCTACAAACCACTCCACACTTTGTCATAAACAAACAATACGAAAATATATTTAGCAAAGTTAATTGGAGCAATAGGGATTTAGACTGTACTAATCTTGACTAGAAAAAAGCATATCTACATATCACATGATTTCATATTTCAGTCTCACCGATGATGGACTATGTCCAAGAATATGATACACAATAATGGATATACATTATATATTTATTACATATTAAAGACACCCAAATAATTCATAAACCTTGTCCCATACAATAAAGAAAATGAAATACCCAAGGAGGGTGAGAAAATGCTAAATTTTATCATTATCCAAGCACATCACTTCACAGATCACCCACCAGAGTACTAATGGGTGATCCGCAAAATAATACACTCAAACAATGAATCTATTGGCTAAATATACATCAACCTAATGTTGCCAAAAATTAATAATATCAAACTCTGAGTTGAATCCGTTTAGAATTAGGGTATTTAACTTGAGGATCCAATAGATCTCCTGTCTACATAGTACAGAAAATTTGTCCTTTGATTTGTTCAATCGCCCCCCTCCACTGTAAACTAGAGACATCTTGATTATGAATCTCAAAGTGTTTTGACAAGGCTGAACATGGTCTCTCTCCCGAGATATAGGACAGGTGTTCCCTAACACGTGTACCTACACCACGGGTGGTTCTACCTACATAGCTCATTGAGCATTGTGTACAATCTATCACATAAATAATATGAGCTTTTACAATTGACGCATCCTCTTGTGTTAAAGTTCTCTCTTGTATGAAATGAGGTAAAAGTCTTGCCAATTCTAACATGGTCACATGAGGTGCACATAGTCTACCGCACCTGTATGTCCCACTACATCTTAACCAGGAGCTCTCGAAGTCTTCCTCCTTTAGCATACTGGGAGATAAAATATTACCAAGTGTCACATTCTTCTTGGCCACGAACATGCAGCCATTCATCACTAGTTCTCAATTTAGTATCCCCAATCAGTATCGACAAATTTTTGTTAACTATTTCACATGTTTGATCATACTGATTGGACTATGCAGTAATGAATTTAGGCTTTGACCTTTGAACATCACCCCTCAATCTACGGTTACTTGAAGAATTTTTAAAGAGTTGACCTCCTGTCCATTTTCTTGACCTGATGAAAGGCACCATCCACAATTAAATTTTGAATAGCCTCTTTCATACAGTCTTTGACTCAAATGTCTGCTCGCCTCCAAGAAAGCACTCTCTAGGGTACAATTTCGTTGTATCCTCAAACTGTCCTTTGGCAATACCCTTAAAGACATGTTTAGGATGACTTCTGTTAGCATGAAGTAAACTGTTCCCCATGATAGACTTTCGGAAAAGAGCAGACTCCACCCTATTGCATGTGGGAACACCTTTAAGCGTAATATCCAAGAAAGCAATAGCCTCCTTTTGCCATCTAAAGGTAAATTTCAGGCCAACATCTTTTTTATTAAGGCAATCAACAAAATTAGCCTCCTCGGTATGGTCAGCCTACCACACCAGCAGCAGGTAGTCCCTGGTTCTTTGACCATAGACAGATCAGTAAGGTCCTCAAACACCCTTTTGTGGAAAACCTCAAGAGCCTTGCCTCGGGTATGTAGTGGATAAAACGTTGACTTGGATTTTAGGGTGTGTATAGTAGATCTAATGTTTGATCGACCATGAGTATTGCCTTGGTTCTGTAATCCCTGAAGGGAGATCACAGCACATTGATCCCCAAAGTCAAAATCCGATACCACCAGATCACCTGGTTTATTTTCCATAGCCCTATCAGGGAGGACAGATGTATCTGAAAAGAATTTTCTTAATGTGAGATCACGTATCAATTTGTTAACATCAAGAATAGTTTGAAACAAGTCAAAGCTTCTCGATGGAACAAATCCCAGGCCATAATTTTAAACTTTTTCTTCAATATCAGATAACAGGTAACTAGATAAATTGATAACATATTCATTGGTACTTTTTTGGATGTTTCTTCTTCTTTACTCTTAAGGAGTATCTTGCCTGGTCCTGATTCCCTCCCTGAGTATTCTGTGTAGTTCCTAGTGAGTTCCCTCCCCCCTGGAATTGTTTTTGGGCCTTGTGGAAAAACCTGCACAGTTGAATGTTGTAAGATATTCTCTTGGGTCTTAGGTATGGCCCCTTGATTACTAGTGCTTTTTAGGATTCCCTTATTTTTGGGCTCTTGGACAGAACATATATTTATGGAGGTTTGTGCCCCTGATCCAGGCACCAATTTGTCACCTGAAACCCCTTCAAAGCTTGAGGCAAAACGATCATCATCTGACGCCTCAGGTACAGAGTCTGAGAACATAACCTTTTTAGGGGGGTTCATGTGTAGGAATTTGTGCCCTCCATCTCCATTGTTTGTCCCTTACTCCCAATACATGCCCGTAATACCTTTCTTGGGGGAGAGAAGGGGCAGTCAAGTGCTGTTCCCTTTCTAGCATGTTCTGGCATATACGTCTGGCATTTTCAGCTCTGTCAGTTGTTCCCTCCCCTTCCTGAACATGTCTGTTGCAGGGAACATGTCTATTGCATGTGGGTGACAGGCTGGACCTTGGACCAAGTATGGGGCTGCCAAAAGGATAAATCTCTGCTGCTTATATTATTGTCCACAAGCGTTTGTTAGGTAGACATTATATAACCCCTTGATTTTTCTTGCATTCAAATTAGTGAAGTGGTTATTTCACTACTGCCAGTTCATATGAGGCACTTTAGGGGATAAAGTACTTTGGTGTTTTTCATGAAAATTGGGTGATAAATCACTGTTGAATGTGTTACTGAATAGTGATTATAACCACTTTATTACCTAAGTGTGTTTCATGCAATAAATTGATTAAAGATTACATGCATTCCTTGCAAAAATTTTTACATTCCTTTTTTTTGTGTATTAATGGTAGACAAATGTTAAATCCCTTTTTCGTTACTGGCAATTTGTTCTGTTATATCTTCGATGAATATCTTTTATAAAGTGTTGCATGAAGGCTGCTCACAAACTCTTTGGGATTTTAAAATTAAATTTGAGCTTTGCGTGAATGTGCAAGTTCTTTTAGTATTGTATCTTTTATTTTTCTTTATTATTTATATCAACATGTACAACCAGGGCCGCCACTAGAAATTTTGGGGCCCCTGACTTAACCATTGATCAGGGCCCCTACCCCCCCCCCCTTTGACATGTGCAATTTTTGACCAAGTGATTAAAACATATATGCACTTTATTCTTAAGTGTCTTTTTAAACTTGGAAATGTTGTAAAGGTAGTAACATACAAACACACAGACACAATCATACACTGAAACACATACGCGCACACACACATACACGCGCGCGCGCGCGTGCACACACACATAAGGATTCACATATAGACACTCTAGCAGACACGTAAAGAAACAAACAAATACACTCGGCACTTACATTGACCTGACAAGTAATGAGGTAGACTGCAGATTTAGAAAACAAAATATGGAGCTCTGATCTTTTTGTAAAGGAAGATGTCAACTAAATGACAAAAGCATGCAGTGGCTGAAAGGAAGGGTCCTGAATTGCCTAAACAATAATTTAAAGGTTAAATGGTGGATTGGTGACTTCCGTAAAGGTCTCATTTGTCTCAAAGTCTGTAGAAAGATGTGAATAATCAGTAGTAAGGTCAAAATGTCCTAAAAAGGAACAGACAATGGACACACACAAACACACTCAAACTTGCACATACACCCAAGGAAACACTGACAGAGACAGCCTCAGAAAACACACAAAGAAATACACACACACACACACACACACACACACACACACACACACACACACACACACACACAGAGAGACAACCACATAAAACACAGAAAGACATACATACACACACCCTCACTGAGACATCCACAGAAAACACACAAAGACATACACACTCACAGAGACATCCACAGAAAACACACAAAGACATACATACATTCACACACACACCCTCACAGAGACATCCACAGAAAACACAGGCATACACACCCATCCTCACAGAGGTATCCAGAGAAAATACACAAAGGCAAACATACACACACCCTCGCAGAGACATCCATAGAAAAAGCACAAAGACATACACACACACACACACCCTCACAGACATCCACAGAAAATGCACAAAGACATACATACCCACCCTCACAGAGAGACCCACAGAAAAAAATACATACACACTCATAGAGGCACAAACCAAAGCACAAAGACATAAACACAGACGCCACAGAAACACTCACATGAGTAAACATTTATGCACCTTGCATCCCCTAAATCAACAGTGTTTGACATGCATGATTAAAAAAATTGTGGAAATTTAAGATATCACTTTTTAAAGAATCATATTTATAAATGTGTAAACAAAAATAATTCTGTGAATTCAAAATTGTACATTAATAATCTGGGTAGATGGCTAGATGAAGAAAAGTACTTTTAAAAGGTTGATAAATGTTTGTTTGTTATTTTCCCCAATTTTCCCCAACCAAGAGCACCACTTCAAATATAGTGTACAAATGTTCCCATCTGTCAGCTGTACTTATGGATTTTGAAAATGCTGCACTCTATATGGTCTTGGTGGAACCATAAGCTGTGGTACTCATACCATTAGATCTGGTTAAATGCAGGATTTAGGCTTGTTGGTATGTAGTTTACACTACAGCTGACTTAATTTTGAAATAAACAGTGTTAAGTTAACCTGTCTCATTTCAAACACTGAGCAATCTTAGTCTGAGAGTATAACATTTTATGCAGATGTAAAAATCTTAGATACAATGCCTCCTTGCATCTGGAAAGTCCTTGCATAAGGTGGCAGTAAACTGGAATGTATTTAATTGTGTGTGTGTAAAAATTAAAAAATGCATATCTGCCAAAAGGGCACCTAACATTTGTGTATTGAGGTGGAAACATTTCTGCATGGTTTTAAATATAGAATTTCTACAGCATTGTCAAATAATCATAAATACACTGCTGCTAAAAAAAATTGTTTTTATGGACCCCTGGCCCCACCATACAACTACTACCACACTGAAGTTACAATCCGAAATTGCACAAAGAAATAAAAAACATTTTACCAAGTAAGTCCTATTTCCTCTGCAAATGAAAGTGATCTGCCGTCCGACTTAGACACACACTGTACAAACAAAGTGCCAAGTCTGTCTCACTGTGCATAGTGGTTTAGTGCACACTCAGAAATCCTCTCAAATGCTAATACTTTACTCCTTGTAATAACATTTCCCATGCTCAATTAGCACTCTGCTGTAGTATCCACTGGTGGCTGCCAAAATTAATTTTTTTTTTTTTTTTTTTTTAAGTTCTTGGCTCATGGGGCCCCTGACAGGAGTCACCCCTGTCACCCCCTGATGGCGGCCCTGTGTACAACCACAGGGTTATAACCTCACTGTTCTCCCCTGCACCTATTTAAAGGATGCGCCACCTGGCTGATTTTAAAATTTAGCTAATACATTTTTTTAATATTATGCTATTAATTTGTGCTTTAGATAGATTAAGCAACGTGTATAAATAACAGAAAATATTATAATATTGCAAAGTATTACACTGCCCCCACCCGGCCACTTCATCATGCCATCCGGCTCACCAAAATTTCTGTGGAGAATACTGCGCCTACAACAAAACAATATTCATAGTTAGTTGATAAATGTACAAAGTAGACAAGTTGTTGTATACAGTTACAATATAGTTTGATTAAAGGGTTAACAATCTGCTGTGTGAATTGTTCTTGGCAAATTTTCTTGTTACAAGCGTCAGTGTGTGTTTTAGCAGCTGTCACCTGTAAAATAAGAGCGAGAGCCCGAGGGATACTAGGTTGTGTACACAGATACAGACATACTTTTTATGGCAAGTAGATAAGAGGAGATGATCAAGTTACAGGTGTGTCCTTTTACATGAAGTTACTTGCTTACACAACCTTTTACTTGAATGGAATAAGGGCACACTACACCTTCTCACACTAGCACTTAGAGATGTAAGACACTAAATGCTAAGCAAAAATTCTATTCACGGCAAATATTGAATATGCAGACATGTATTTTTTTTTATTTTTTTTTTAATGTTATTAGGTTTCAAAATGGAAGTGCACATTACTTTATGGGGACTAAAACTTTTATTCTTATAAAAACTAAGTTTCCATTTTTTTATCTTAAGGATACATAATGTAATAATTTGAGTAAATAATGGCTATGTGGATTTTAGCAGTGTTAGACTTTTCAAGTTGTGAATCTTCACTTTCCATTCTCTTAGTAATAACAACCTACGTCCAACATGCTGGCTCAGGTTGCAGTCCTGCAATTAACTTTGACCGCAGGAGCTGCTTTGGGAGTGGGGGGCAAAAGGTACCTGCCTTCATATGGTAAGGGAGACTAAATACATACAGAGAGAAGTGCACTCACAGGAATGAACAATTAGCTCAATACCATTGATAAGCCTGTTCAATGGCGATTTACCATAAGAAGGCATATTTGATACAGTCAGTGTCACTGTGTGCGTTGGGCACTGCAAAAAGGGAGAAGGGAGGGAATGGTGGGTCCCTACACTACATAAAAAAATAAACTCCTGGACAGGGAGGGAGGTTCCCTACAGCCTGGTCAGTTAGAAACATTACTAACTAAATTAATACAAAATAAAACAGGCCCTACACTGGATAAACGATGGTGGTTAACAGTGGGGAGAGGGTTGCTGTTTGGGAGGGATCAGGGAAGTGGTACTTTCATTACAATAAATATTACCCTTAAAAGCTATTTGAATTTCCCCTTCACTGTTTGGAGTTTCAGAAGTGTGGTGCACAGCTTCAATTAATGGGATTCCAGAGAAGCTTTTGCAACCATTTTGTGTTCTGACTACACAAGCTTTATGTATATAATTTCATGGCAAAACCTAAAGTTTGTGAAAACTTATTATTATTATTTTTATATAATCACATTTGGTGGCCAAATGGTGTTGTGTAATATGCATAATGTGTTATGGTTAGTAATTACAGCGCTTACACCTACATTATATAACCACACGCTCCCAAAAAAGTCCCTAAAAACTTCCAAAATATGCAACAATCCATATAGAGGGAGTGCCAAAAGAGGCTAAAGTGGTAAAAGATATAGAATAGAGAGAGAAACTTAAAGTGAAGGTCAATTTTCATGTGAAAGTGCTCGTTTTTTTTATTAAAAAAAAAATTAAAAACAAGGGCACTTTCATTCATGAAAATTGACATTTCAGCCGTTTTCTTAAAATATACTTAACTTTTTTTCTTAAAGCTGCTCCAGTGCTTCACCAGCCCGTCGGAAGCCTCTTCATACGTCAGCAATGACAATTCTGGCATCCTCCAATCACTACTCCCCCCCCCCCGGGGAATCATTGCCTGAGGCAACGCTGTGATTGGAGGAAGCCGGTTTTGTCATTGCTGGGTAAGTAAACCAGGAAGAAGCAGACGGGGCATCATTTTTAGAACGGCGATACGGCGTTTCAGAAGATCAAGGTAAGTATTTTTAAAAAAACGGTGCAATGTCAATTTTCATGAATGAAGTGCCCCTGTTTTTAATAGTTTTTTTTTTTTTTTTTTTTTTTTTTAATCGGGCACTTTTACATTTTGTAAGAAATTGTAATTGAAGGTCAATTTTCATGTGAAACACATAACAGTAGGGTACCCCTATCAGTTAAAATATAATGCAATATAACAATTATGATAATGAAAGTTCAATATGAAATGTCCCAAAGCTGGCAATAAGAGCAAGTGTGCACAATATTTGTCCCTTAATGTGATGTAAACTTTCTAGGTGAAACTTCCAATGCATGTCGCAGAAAAAAAACCAAATATTGAAAGGTTGAAAAATAAAACGTGAAAAAGAAACAATATGGAATATTGCATATGTTTATAGTCGGTGATATCCTTAGTGAATCTTGTATGATGCTTGTCATTATGCCCTTAAAGGGACATTATACACTCCATTTTTTCTTTGCATAAATGTTTTGTAGATGATCTATTTTATATAGCCCATAAAGTTTTTTTTTTATTAAAATAAATGTATAGTTTTGCTTATTTTTAAATAACATTGCTCTGCTTTTCAGACTCCTAACCAAGCCCCAAAGTTTTATGTGAATACTGTCAGCTACCTTCTCCAGCTTGCTGCTGTTTGTGTAAAGGGTTTTTTAATATGCAAAAGAAGGGGGAGGGGGGAGTGTCTTATTTGCCACTTGCAGTGGGCTTTCCAGCTACCTTTTCAACAGAGCCAAACTGAAAGTTTCTAAGTAAGTTTTTTTAAACAGTTTTATACTGGATTTTTATATCCGTATCTGTGCGTCTTATTCTTTATAGTAGTGTCTATTACATGCAGCTATATGAAAATTAGTGTATACTGTCCCTTTAAGGACCAGCGAAGTACAGTCTCTCTGCCGCGATCAGTCATAGATTTGCAGAGTTACCGATGCAGAGAGGACCACTCTGTGGCCCTCTTTACATCGGACAGCGGTGATGCTGATCGTTGGTGGGAGGGAGCGTAAGGAGGGAGGCGGGTGTTCGGCCCATTGCTGGAGGGGGATGGAGGAAGGCGGGACCCTTACGGCACACTACACAGATGGGAAAACATTATAAAAAAAAAAAAAAAGAAGCCAGATGGAGGAAGGGCAATAAGGGGGATCCTATGTGTGATCCATTGTGGGAAAGGGATCTGGGAGGGGCAGCTACACTACAGAAAAAATGTTTTTTTTTAAAAAAAAAAAGCATAAATTGAGGCAAACTAGGGGGATCACTAGTTTGCTCAGGTAGTGCAGCTCATCCAGGATGGCACATCAGTGCGAGCTGTGGCAAGAAGGATTGCTGTGTCTGTCAGCGTAGTGTCCAGAGCATGGAGGCGCTACCAGGAGACAGGCCAGTACATCAGGAGGACGCCGTAGGAGGGCAACAACCCAGCAGCAGGACCGCTACCTCCGCCTTTGTGCAAGGAGGAACAGGAGGAGCACTGCCAGAGCCCTGCAAAATGACCTCCAGCAGGCCACAAATGTGCATGTGTCTGCTCAAACGGTCAGAAACCGACTCCATGAGGGTGGTATGAGGACCCAACGTCAACAGGTGGGGGTTGTGCTTACAGTCCAACACCGTGCAGGACGTTTGACATTTGCCAGAGAACACCAAGATTGGCAAATTCGCCACTGGCGCCCTGTGCTCTTCACAGATGAAAGCAGGGGCACACTGAGCACATTTGACAGACGTGACAGTCTGGAGACGCCGTGGAGAACGTTCTGCTGCCTGCAACATCCTCCAGCATGGCCAGTTTGGCAGTGGGTCAGTAATGGTGTGGGTGGCATTTCTTTGAGGGGCCGAACAGCCCTCCATGTGCTCGCCAGAGGTAGCCTGACTACCATTAGGTATCAAGATGAGATCCTCAGACCCCTTGTGAGACCATATCCTGGGTTCCTCCTAATGCAAGACAATGCTAGACCTCATGTGGCTGGAGTGTGTCAGCAGTTCCTGCAAGATGAAGGCATTGATGCTATGGACTGGCCCTCCCGTTCCCCAGACCTGAATCCAATTGAGCACATCTGGGACATCATGTCTCGCTCCATCCACCAACTTCACTTTGCACCACAGACTGTCCAGGAGTTGGTGGATGCTTTAGTCCAGGTCTGGGAGGAGATCCCTCAGGAGACCATCCGCCACCTCATCAGGAGCATGCACAGGCGTTGTAGGGAGGTGATACAGGCACGTGGAGGCCACACACACTACTGAGCCTCATTTTGACTTGTTTTAAGGACATTACATCAAAGTTGGATCTGCCTGTAGTGTGTTTTTTCCACTTTAATTTTGAGTGTGACTCCAAATCCAGACCTCCATGGGTTGAAAATTTTGATTTCCATTTTTTAATTTTTGTGTGATTTTGTTGTCAGCACATTCAACTATGTAAAGAACAAAGTATTTAATTAGAATATTTTATTCATTCAGATCTAGGATGTGTTATTTTAGTGTTCCCTTTATTTTTTTGAGCAATATATATATATATATATATATATATATATATAGTATATATATATATATATATATATATATATATATATATATATATATATATATATATATATATCTCTCTATCTCTTTTTATGTTAGTACTGGCAGACTTTCTGCCAGTACTTGGGGTGGGGGAGGAAAGAGAGGTGTTGGAGGGGAGTCAGGGTGGGATGTGTCAGGTGGGAGGCTGATTTCTACACTAAAGCTGAAATTAACCCTAAAACCCACCTAATTTACCCCTTCACTGCTGGTCATAATACGTGTGGTGCGCAGCGGTATTTAGTGGCCTGATTACCAAAAAGCAATACCAAAGCCATATATGTCTGTATATTCTTCTCTTGGATCCCCTTTGTTTAGAAATGGCAACCATTTGTGCCATGATTGCACAAGCTGTTTGTAAATAATTTCATTGAAAAACCTAAAATTGTGAAAAATGTAATTTTTTTTTTTTTTTTTGTATTTTTTTATTTTTTTAAATTTGAACGCATTTGGCGGTGAAATGGTGGCATGAAATATACCAAAATGGGCCTAGATCAATACTTTGGGTTGTCTACTTAAAAAAATATATTTAGTTTTGATAGGTAAATATAAAAAAAAAAAGCTCTATTTCTGTTAAAATGTAGTTATGGCAAAAATGCTAAAAATTAGGTCTAATTATGCAAAAAAAAGATGTTTTCGGGCAAGTGCATCCCAGAATTTCCTTTTCAGTGCATCACTACTAAAAATACCCTACTGTTTGTTTTAGATAATATATTTTTAAGAAATTGTAATAGAATCTTAATTCTATCTCTATTCTCTTTTTTTTTTTTTTTTTTTTTTTTTTTTTTTTAAACCATGTTAGCCTTTTTTGGTTCTCCCTCTATTTGAATATGAATAATGTTCTCAGATCAATACCTTCGGTTGTCTATAAACTATATAGATTTTTTTTTTTTTTGGTAGGTAAAAAAAATAAAATAAGACTTTCTTTCTAAATGGAGTGATAGCAAAGATTATTCTGTATTTTTGATAAGTTTTTCTCTAAAATTCCCAAGAGCAGACATCCCAACTCTCCCTGAAGTTCAGGGAGTCTCCCTCATTGTAATAGCGTCTCCCTGACGCCCGCAAATGAAATGCAATCTCCCTGAAACTACAAGTATCCAAATCCGGAAACAGTGTTTCTTTAAGGAATGCCTTTAGTTGCGGTGATGTCATCGAGCAGGAAGGCGTTGTCACACCAAGTCTCTTTACTTTCAGTGTAGTGCGTGTCTC
This sequence comes from Bombina bombina, assembly GCF_027579735.1. Classification (NCBI taxonomy): domain Eukaryota; kingdom Metazoa; phylum Chordata; class Amphibia; order Anura; family Bombinatoridae; genus Bombina; species Bombina bombina. The sequence goes on along the minus strand of NC_069502.1, from coordinate 1,101,365,736 downwards.
CCACCCTCCCTCCTGCTGTTTAAAGGCGGCGATAATGCTCCCGGGGGTGGGGGGGGGGGAGAATCAGCAGCAGGCAACATCGGCTGCAGCATAGAGTGAGAAAGAGGGCAAAAGTGTTCCCCCTGTGAGGGAGGAGATAGACACCCCTGGTGTCAGATCCTTATCAAGCTGACTCTACTGTGAGTACAAAACATAATTACAAATAGCCTCTCAAAATCACACACGCTCCCAGACACAAAATACGAACGTCGTACAGGGACAATTATACTGAGTACTTCACAAGCTGGGACGCTATGGAACCCTCAAAGCATGCATCAGTAACCAAAAAGCCCCCCACTGATTTTATTTTGACATTATTTATTGCACGTAATTAAACTTCGTATTCTAAAATTTTTGAGCATTCAACAAGCATACGATCACTGGAAAACAGGTTTGTTGTATGTGGTTGTGCAATAAAGCTACTTTTTTTTTTTTAATTTTTTTTTTTTTTAAATGTAAGTTTAGAGGGAAGCTATTTTAATAAGTCTCTATCTTATTTAGGGTTTCCAGGTCTCTCCTATATAACTGGGGGGGGGGGGGGGCAACACGCAGCGCAATAGCCGGTGAAGCCACCTCCCTGAAATTAGTTTTTGCAGGTTGGGATGTCTACAAGAGCGATATGGGTTAAATGGTCATATTTAAAATGATGGATTTTAAAAGAAGCATTTTGAATTGAGCAACTTTCCAATTTACTGTTATCAATTTTTATTTGTTCTCTTGGTATTTTAGTTGAAAGCTAAACCTAGGTAGGCTCATATGGTAATTTCTTTCTTTCTTTTCTTGAAGGTCGCCTCTTATCTGAAAGCATTTTTACAGTTTTTCACAACTAGAGGGCGTTAGTTCATGTAAGGGATATATATAACATTGTGCTCATGCATGTGGAGTTACCTTGGAGTCTGCACTGATTGGCTAAAATGCAAGTCAAAAGAACTGAAATAAGGGGGCAGTCTGCAGAGGTTTAGATACAAGGTAATTACAGAGGTAAAACGTATATCAATATAACAGTGTTGGTTATGCAAAAGTGGGGAATGGGTAATGAAGGGATTATCTATCTTTTTAAACAAAAATTCTGGTGTAGACTGTCCCTTTTAATTCTGGTGCATTGACATGCATGTCATATGTGTGCAAGTCTCTAAAAAAATAAATAAAAGCTTTTTACTAGAAGCATTTTTGCTAATGGAAATAACATTGCAAATATGTTTCTGCTTAAAGGGCCATAATACCCAAATGTTTAAACACTGAAAGTGATGCAGTATAGCTGCAAAAAGCTGACTAGAAAATATCACCTGAACATCTCTATTTAAAAAAGAAAGATATTACCTCAAAAGTTTCTCAGTAGCCACATCCCATTGTAAAGGACTTCTATGCAACAAATCAGTGTGTCTGTCCGGGGACAGCGGAAGGAGCGAGCTTTCGTGCACACATCTTATTACCCTATTCAGTGTAAGGAAGTTTACAATGAAATCTCATGCGATCACAGTAAAAGAGTTCATGACCTCAGCACTGCTGATGCTGATTGGCTGCTGTTCATTTCTCCTTCCTTCCTTCCTTCTTTTTTTTTTTTTTTTTTTTTTTTTTTTTACCTGCAGCGGGGAGCAGCTGAGTATAACTTTTTACACAGAACTAACTCTCTGCTGAGCTGAGGAGATTGCGAGGTAAAATCTCTTCCTTTTTTACATAGAGATTCTCAGGTGATATTTTCCTGTCAGGTTTTTACAGTTATGCTGCAGCAGTTTCAAGTGATTTAGCATATGAGTATTATGTCCCTTTAAATTTTAAATGCATTCTTGCACATTTCAGTTTTTACCATGTTTTCCCTTTTAACCCCTTCCCACAGTTAAGACGTTTCATGCCGTCCTGAAAACACTGGGCTTTGACGACATGGAACGCCTTAAAGGGATATTCTGATGAAAATTTAAATGGACATAGATTAATTACATCTTTGAATAGGAACATAGTTGTGATATACATGTATTGGCAAAAATGCTTCTATTAAGTCATCACTGTTTTAGTGTTAGCATTTTTCTCTGCACGTGCATGTGAAACATAGCTAGATATTCTCAGTGCACCAGCATTTTAAGTATTGCATCTGCTCAGTGCTAGTGGGGTTTGTATCATGTTAATATTTAAGACTGAGTCTTTACTAGATGATAGCATTTGCTCAGAGAGCCTAAGCTTGTGTGTTTAAAATTCTGGCGCACTGTGCATTCTTATATACACTTTTAAAACGGTTATCGCTTTAATTAGAAGCATTTTTGCTAATACATGTATATTGCAAAAACGTTTAAATTCAAAAGGGAAAGGCATCCATGTGAATTCTAATTTTGGCTGCAATGTCCCTTTTAATGTGATTTTAAAGTTTAAGGAATTAAAGCCCACTGACTAAAAATACTCTTAAAAACAGGGGCACATTAATTCATTAAACATTACAAACGTGCTTTTTTAAAACTTAACTTTGCGTTACGGTAAACAGACAGTCGTTCCTCCGCCCGATCGATGGCAAATCCAGCTTCCTCCAATCAGTTAATGCCCCCATTGGCTTGTGGGTTACGCAATGATTGGAGGAAGCTGGATTTGGCCCTGTAGCTTCCCAAATAAGCTGTACTTGGGGGGGTACTCTTGGGACTTTGCTGAACACAAATACAGGTGTTTTTATAGATGTAAAACATAGGATTATTATATAAACAGTGAAATGCAGTGTTTGTGTAAACACCCCCCACACACACACGCATACACAATTTGGCCAGGTCTTCTAACTAAGTAGTTAAAGAAAAAAGACTGGACATAGCCCTTTTGGAATACCCTGGGTTGTCTACTTTTGCAAATTAATATTATTATTATTATAATTTATTTGTATAGCACCGCCAAATTCTGTAGCGCTAAATAGTATGCCTGCCATCTTGGTGGGGTGGGGGGGTGGTGGTGGTAATATTCATTCCTGGATTCATGCCTTAAAAGCGATATAGGCCCAGAAAATCAATTTGTCAAATTTCCAAGTAAATGGGCAAGCCCCATATTTGTTGTTCTCGTGGGACTTTGCAGAATACTAATATGGATGTTTTTTTGCAGTAAAACCTTTCAGGATTATGACCTTCACAATAAAAAAAAAAAAAAAAAAAAAGTGTTTGAGAAAAAAATTCAACTTATATTTTATTCATATTATAGTTCATTATAGTATTATACTTCATATATAAATATTTGATGTCAAAAGAAAGCCCTATTTATCCTCTAGAAAACAATCTATAAGTGTGGGTGTGCTTGATGTGAGAGGTAAATTATGGTTTAACAAGCATATAGCTCAAATTTTAGGTTTTGGTTTTTGTTCAGAACTTTGACAATTGCCACCGACCTTAGGGGATTAAATACAGTATAAATAGATAAAAATCGAGTAGGTGAGCCACTCTGTGTACAGTTGTTTTTATGTTATTGTTTATTAAACTTACTCCTATATGAAACGTTTTTATGACTTCAGAAGCATTTTTTGAAACTTGTGTGCACAAAATATCTTCCAGAGAGTCCATAGCCCCTCTTACATCCTAAAATGTGCTTTTCACTGTGAGAATGGTACAAGCACATAATCTTTCTCCGCACCCTACAGCAGCTCTATAATACTTTTTATCTACAGCCACCTTCTTGCCCCCTGTACATCACTTGTGTAAAGAGGGGATGGCTTCAGGCCATTTTTATTGTGGAAGTTCTAGTTATACACAATAAACCTCCTTGGTTCCTTTAAACATATGTTGGGAAAGAGTTTCAAATGTACATACATACGTATATGCATAAATGTTTTTGTTCATTAAGTAGTGCCCTCTACTAGTCCATCTAGACCAGTGTTTTCCAAACCCAGTCCTCAGGACCCTTAACAGGCCACATATTCATTATATCTTAATTAGAGCACAGGTGAAATCAGCTTAGCTGATCAGTTCACCTGATCTAGACTATGATAAAGTATTGAATTTATAGTATGTTATGTTATCCTACTTTTTAATCCCCATTGTTGTTCTGAATTCATCTTGGTGTCCATTCTGCTTCTCACTGCTACTGTATATACATTTCATGGTAGTGCATATATCTGAGATGCAGTTCTGTCGAGAGTTGCAGATCTCCTATGTTCTTGTCTCTTTGTCTGCCTTTTGGACCTTAAAGTGAAGGTAAACTTTGATGAATGAAAGCCTGGTTTTTAAAAATGCTCTTAAAAACAGGGGCACGTTCATTCATCAAAGTTTAGAAAGCAGCCATTTTGTTTATAAACTTACCTTCTCTTCACAGCCAGAGCAGCTTCCCCAGCCCGGAGATCCTCTCTTCACACGTCAGCAATGACTAATCTGGCTTCACCCAATCACAACTTCCCCCCCAGGGGAATCATTGCCTTAGGCCATGCCGTGATTGGAGGAAGTCGGATTAGTCATTGCTAACATGTGAAGAATTGGTCATTGCTGACATGTGAAGAGAGGATCTCTGGGCTGGGGAAGCTGCTCTGACTTTGAAGAGAAGAAAGGTAAGTTTAGTATTTTTAACCTTTTTAAAGCCGTTATGCCGTTCTATTCCGTCATAATTAGCCTGGGCTTTAAAGCCGTTATGACGGAATAGAACATCATAGCTAACGGCTGTCCTGAAGCCTTCTGTGCTGTCAGGACTTGATCGCGGTCTTGGGGGCGTTCCTAGGGTTGTAGGGACTCCCCCCAGATGCGATCCAATAATTGAAATCTCGCGATCGTGTGCACGATCGCGTGGTTTCAATTTGTCTACATCGGAACAGGTGTTCCGATGTAGGCACTTTAGCCCTGACATGAAAGTGTTAAAACCCGGGCATTCATTTATTATTATTATTATTATTATTATTATTATTTATTATTATTATTCGCCAACAGATTACGCAGCATTATTAAACTAATGCGGAGTACATCAAAACAATTATAGGGTGATCTTAAGAAGGTGATCTACAAACAGCTGGACTCTTAGGCTTACATGCTAAGGGGGTTCAGGGGATAGCAATGGAGGAGAGGAACTGGTATAAATAAAGGTTAGCGTAGGTTGTATGCATCCCTGAACAGTATAGTCTTTTTAGAGAGTGCTTGAAGCTTTCAAAACTAGATGAGTCTTGCGAGGCAGAGAGTTCCACAAGATGGGAGCCAGTCTGGAGAAGTCCTGTAAACGGGAGTGCAATGAGGTAACATGAGAGGAGGAGAGTAGGAGGTCATGAGCAGAGCGAAGGGGATGGGAGGGAGAGTATGTGAAGACAAGGTCTGAGATATAGTGGGGAGCAGTGCAGTTGAGGACTTTGTATGTCAGAGTGAGAATTTTGTGTTTGATCCTAGAGGCAAGAGGAAGCCAGTGAAGGGATTGGCAGAGAGGTGCAGCAGATGAAGAGCGACGTGTAAGGAAGATGAGTCTGGCAGAGGCATTCATTATGGATTGTAAAGGAGCTAGGAGGCAGGTGGGGAGACCAGAGAGGACAGAGTTGCAGTAATCGAGGCGGGAAAGAATGAGAGAGTGGATTAAAATCTTAGTTGTGTCTTTTGTGTAAGGAAGTGTCTCATTTTAGAGATGGTTTTTAAGGTGGAAGCGGCAGGCTTTAGCCAAGGACTGAATGTGAGGAATGAAAGAAAGATCTGAGTCAAATGTGACCCCGAGACATTGGGCATGCTGGGTAGGGGTAATGATGGAGTTGTCGACGGTTATAGAGAGATTGGGGGTGGATATTTTTGAAGAAGGGGGGAAATAAGGCGCTCAGTTTTGGAGATATTTAGCTTGAGGTAGTGAGAGGACATCCAGGAAGAGATGTGAGAAAGACAGTTAATGACGCGGGTTAGCAAGGAAAGAGAGAGGTCTGGTGCAGAGAAGTAGATTTGGGTGTTGTCGGCATGCAAATGATATTGTAATCCGTGGGACTTTATTAGGGAACCTAGTGATCACGTGTAGATTGAGAAGAGAAGGGAACTGAGGACAGAGCCTTGCGGTACTCCGACAGAAACTCCGAGCTTCACTTTAAATCACTAACTGAAAACATTTTGTTATTTTGTTGTTAACCTTGTTGTGTTTTTTTTTTTTTTTTTTTTTTTCTTTAAAAAAAAAAAAATGAAAATTGGAGCAACAACAAACTTTACAATACTTGAAATGACCAATTGTTCATACTTGGAGTGATTGCTGTGCAGATCTATTGATTGGGTTAGGCCACTGGGAATGTTTTGGGAAATAGTTTATAATTAGACACATAGTAATGGCAAATAAACCAAACTAAGCTGCATAGTAATAAAGAGTAATAGCAAATAAAGATTTGAGGTGAATTTGGGGGTTAAGTTATCACTTTTAATTTCCAAAGAACAAAGGAAACAACATTTTTAATATATTTATAAATTGTATATATTCACTTTAAAAAATAGTGTATGCTAGGCATGTGCATTTGTCAGTTTCGTTTGCTGCTGATGCGGAAAAAGGCAGCTGCTCACAGCATTCAGGTCTTTTCAGAGCCGGATTTATTCTTGTGAAAGTGCATCACACTAAGATCTGTGTAAATTTAGTGTGTTGCACTTTCATGATTAGAAATCCGGCTTTAAAAAGAATAGAATGCCGCTGGCGGATGCTGCCATTTCGCGCTAACAAAACTGCCGAATCCCTAGTGTATGCCAACTGAGAGAATATGGATACTCTGTCATGCTTTACATAAGGAGACATTAAATTCCTAGAATTTGTTCTTGATCTCTTTTGCTGTAACCTATTAAAGGGACACTCAATCAAAATGAAACTTTCGTTATTCAGATAGAGCATGCCATTTTAAACAACTTTCTAATTTACTTCCATTAACTAAATGTGCACAGTCTTTTTATATTTAAACTTTGAGTCACCAGCACTTACTGAGCATGTGCAAGAATAAGTGTGTATGCATTTTGAATGGCTGATGGCTGTCACATGGTACGTGTATGCATTTGTGATTGGCTGATGGCTGTCACATGGTACAGGGGGAGTGGAAAAAGACATAACTTTTAAAATTGTCAGAAAAAAAATTCTACCACTCATTTGAAGTTCAGACTAAGTGCTATTGCATTGTCTTGTTATCTTGCATTTGTTGATTATGCACATCTGCTGTGTTGACTGGTCCTTTAAATACAGAGATTGTGCTCTGATCTTACCATTCACTGTGCAGAGTATTAGGCTTAGAGGTATTTTACAGCAAGATAAGAGAGAGATGTGATTGTTTTATTTTCCTTAATTAACATTCAATATCCCCGAAAAATGTTTGAGTATAATGCCCCTTTAGGTTTTATAGTGCCTTGGAGACCCCAGAATGTTATTTTGACTCTACACTGAGTAACTGTGTAACATAAACATGAAATGCTCAAATTTGTTAGCATGTTAGTTGCCAATGCCAAAATATGTGTTTTAACCATTGCAAAGGTTTTATACACTAAAGTTGACAAAACTTGACTGATGAGCCAATTAGAAGTGACTTATACTTGATTTGGCTAATCACCAGCCATGTACAACACATGAGCTGCAGTGTGTATAAAGTGATGGTAAACTATCCCTTTATAAAAACAGATCCGGAATGTTAGTGATATTTTAGGTGGAGTCTAATTAATCAGTTGTAATGGAGATGCTATATAACTAACTTTGTAATGTAGATTTGAAATTTGAATTCCCCGCCCTGCCCCCCGGCTTCCTCCAATCATTGTGTGCCTCCCTTTGGAGTCGTAGGGCACGGAACAATTGGAGGAAGCTGGATTTGTCATCAATATGCTAATGAAAGCAGGAGATGCGGGCGGAGGATCAGTGTTATGTTTACCATAACGCAAAGGTATTTTAAAAAAATAACTTGCTTTGTAAACTTTAATGAATTAAAGTGCCCCTGTTTTTAAGATTATTATTATTATTATTATTATTATTATTATTATTAGCTTTAATTTGTTAGTTTACAATTCTGCTCAAGCCAAATGGATTTAACACTATGATGAGTTGACGTGAAAATCGCGTATATTCCAATTGAGGTTGTTTTTGAACATCCTTTAATATTATTACCACCATTTTAACAATATGCATGTTTCTTTTTTTCGTAGAATAAAAAATGAAGCACTTTAAGAGGGCTTAATCAATAATCATTAAAGCTAGGATTGGCAAAATTCACATTTTTTCTGCCTAGAAGCTAATAATTGTAATTGTAGCAATTTAATTTACTTGTTAACAATCTATTTAATTAGTAGGAGTTGCTAACAATTATGTTAGTCTCATCAGATTTTTAAAGCATATACAAGTATGCGAGCAGTAAGGGGAAACCTTTTTGTTTCATGTAACAGTGGTGTCTAATCTTTTTACCCATGGAACCACTGTGTTTTGTCTCTGCACTGATTAGTTCTATAATAATTAGTTTAAAAAAAGGTAATTTTTTTTTATTTTTAAATTGAAATCCAATTATTTTATTTCATATGTTTTATCTGAGGCAAATGCCTCAGATAAACAAATGCTGAATATGGCAGTAGACAGTCTCATTCTGCTATTTTTGGCACCGGATTTGTGTAATAGTGCAACACCTGAAATTCTGCACATGCCTACTGTCTAATAAGATTATATGGGCTGCATTATGTACTCAACCCATGTATACTGCTTGTATGCTTGTTGTAGATGTCAGTGGGAAGCGCTACTTTAGTCAATGCAACTGAATTCATCCTTTGCAAATGCATGTCTCCTATGTACAATCATGCTGCATACAACAGCAATATAGATCTCAGGATTCTGTAATTTTCTTTTAATGTTTTTTCTTTCTGCAGTAAATTGCCAGCTTGTTTCAGTATTTCATCTAGTACTGGGATTGTTATGACAGTATTGCAAAAGGTGTGCCTCATCTTGTGCACTTGCTTTTTATTTTATTTATTTATTTTTATTTATAAAATATTTTACCAGGAACGATACATTGAGATTTATCTCGTTTTCAAGTATGTCCTCCATGATACGTATTTTAGACTCCAAGTGACTATCTTAAAGGGAATGTAAATTTGAATGTAAAATTTCCCGGTTTTTAAAAATACTATTAAAATCAGGGGCACTTTCATTCATTAAACATTACATTGAAGCGTTTTTATAAAATACTTACCTTTTTTCTTTAGGAAAACCAGACCGGCGATCCTCTGCCCGGCTTCTCAGTTATGACTAATCCGTCTTCCTCTAATCGTTGCGTGGCCTCACGAGCTGGACGCCTTGGGGTGCACGCAACGATTGGAAGAATCCGTTTTCGTCATAGCTGAGTTAAGAACAGCAGGAGCTGCGGGCTGATGATCGCCGGTCGGGTTTTCCTAAAGAAAAAGGTAAGCATTTTAAAAAAAACGCTTCAATGTAAAGTTTAATGCATGAAAGTGCCCATGTTTTTAAATCAGGCACTTATTCATTAAACTTTACATTCACTTTAAGTTTTGTTAGTACTTTGTAACATATACATGTGGAACATTCCAGGACTACACCAAAAAGCAAATATTTTTTGAAAGGCATAGATCTGTCTCTTTTATGTGAAATATTTCCATAGGAACTCCTTGCTTACTAAGACTAGATGTGCAGAAGTTACAAAATAAACATGACAGTTCAAACAAACTTGGTGCGTAATGTGTGGGTGAATAAATAAACTCAAACGATGTGCAAAGATCTCACAAAGTTCACACACACACACACACACATATATATATATATATATATATATATATATATATATATATATATATATATATATATATACACATACATACATACATACATACATACATACATACATACATACATACATACATACATACATACATACATACATACATACATACATACATTATAAAAAGTCTATATACCCCTGTTAAAATGTCAGGTTTCTGTGATGTAAAAAAATCAGACAAATAATTTCAGAACTTTTTCCACCTTTTAATGTGACCTATAAACTGTACAACTCACTTGAAAAACAAACTGAAATCTTTTAGGTGGAGGGAAAAAAACAAAAATAATGTGGTTGCATTATAACTGGGGATGTACCTGTGTTCAGAATTAAGCAATTGCATTCAAAATCATGTTAAATAGAAGTCAGTACACACCTGCCATCATTTAAAGTGCCCCTGATTAACCCCAAATAAAGTTCAGCTGCTCTAGTGGGTCTTTCCTGAAATTGTTTTAGTCGCATTCCACAGCAAAAGCCATGGTCCACAGAGAGCTTCCAAAGCATCAGAGGGATCTCATTGTTCAAAGGTATCGGTCAGGAGAAGGGTTCAAAAGAATTTCCAAGGCATTAGATATACCATGGAACACAGTGAAGACAGTCATCATCAAGTGGAGAAAATATGACACAACAGTGACATTACCAAGAACTGGACGTCCCTCCAAAATTGATGAAAAGACGAGAAGAAAACTGGTCTGGGAGGCTACCAAGAGGCCTACAGCAACAGGAGCTGCAGGAATATCTGGCAAGTACTGGCTGTGTGGTACATGTGACAACAATCTCACGTATTCTTCATATGTCTGTCTGGGCTATGGGGTAGAGTGGCAAGACGAAAGCCTTTTCTTATGAAGAAAAACATCCAAGCCAGGCTACATTTTGCAAAAACACATCTGAAGTCTCCCAAAAGCATATGGGAAAAGGTGTTGTGGTCTGATAAAACCAAGGTTGACCTTTTTGTCCATAATTCCAAAAGATATGTTTGCCGCAAAAACACTGCACATCACCAAAAGAACACCATACCCACAGTGAAGCTTGGTGGTGGCAGCATCATGCTTTGGGGCTGTTTTTCTTCAGCTGGAACTGGGGCTTTAGTTAAGCTAGAGGGAATTAAGAACAGTTCCAAATACCAGTCAATATTGGCACAAAACTTTCAGGCTTCTGCTAGAAAGCTGAACATGAAGAGGAACTTCATCTTTCAGCATGACAACGACCCAAAGCATACATCAAAATCAACAAAGGAATGGCTTCACAAGAAGAAGATTAAAGTTTTGGAATGGCCCAGCCAGAGCCCAGACTTGAATCCGATTGAAAATCTGTGGGGTGATCTGAAGAGGGCTGTGCACAGGAGATGCCCTTGCAATCGGACAGATTTGGAGTGTTTTTGCAAAGAAGAGTGGGCAAATCTTGCCAAGTCAAGATGTAGCATGCTGATAGACACATACCCAAAAAGACTGAGTGCTGTAATAAAATCAAAAGGTGCTTCAACAAAGTATTTGCACACTTATGCAACCATTATTTTATATTTATATTTTCTCTTCCCTCTACCTAATATATATATATATATATATATATATATATATATATATATATATATATATATATATATATATATATATATATATATATATATATACACTTCTTTGAAGAAAAAAAATAAGAGGCACTCACAGGACTTAATAGTTTCACAAAGTATTGAACTTTATTTTTATTAATAATTCATCAAAAAGGTTGTCAACGTTTCGGTCCTCACAGGGACCTTTGTCAAGACTGTATCGTTAATTGTATATGCTGAATGTGTTCAGAGGTGAAAAACAAGCTCTGCATGCTGCATCTAGGTGACTTCAGTTTAAATGATTGGGCTGGGCTATGGACTGGCCTTTTTTTAAAAGTTCTACCTGTCAAAAAGCAGTGTTGTCAATGGCTTGGTGTTTGGTTTAAAGGGCAAGTACTACAATTAAAATAAAAAGTGAAATTTTGTATTAACTCGTATCATATTGGTTTCATTATATTGTATAGTATTAAAAACAAACATATATTCAAAAAAAATGTGGCTTATCCTGAAATATAAATTTACTGGACAGTAAATTAAAAAAGACATAGTGGGTAACTGGAAATTCCAAAAAGATCTGTTTTTGTAAGTGTTCTGGTTTGTTCTTCAATTTATTCTAGAATGCAGCTAACTTTGTTTTAGTGCTTATAAATGCCTATCACATAATCAAAATTCTTTACCTTGGTCTGGCTTCATTCGCTGCTGCTTTCTTGGCTTCCCTTTGGTAATCCTTTTTGGCTACATTTCATTCAGGATTCCTGAGTCAGGGTTGCCTCTAAGTCCCACTGTTTTCTCACAACTTCTTCATCCACTGTACTATTTTACATTTGTACTTCACATGGATCAGTCCTGCATCTATTTTTTGTCATCTTGTCTGATACTTTAAACGGTTATCTATTGAATTGCATACAAAAATAAAAATATTATTGGAACTACTTGTCTGAAAATATTGGCTTTGAGTTTAAAGTTTGTCAGTGCCAAATATAACACTATCACATACTACTGGATAGAATTTCTAGCTGAGGAAAATAATGACAGTTAAAGATTTAACACTGGATAGGGTGCAGAGATGCTTAGATGATATCAGTGCTAATTTCCTAGTGGTGTGCCATAGATATACTAGAATACTTTTTATGTTTAAATGGATTTTAATCTGTTGGTAATCGTGCATTCAATAAAAAATATAATTCCCAATAAGATGTTATATAAAGTGATTATATTTGCTGCTTCACTGTAAAATATACAAAACTTGTTAGATTCCCTAGAGAGCCTGCAGTTACTTTTGCATACTTAAGTATGACTTTAGTGTACATTTGCATCATTCATTGGGAATCTCAAATTTGCAAATAATTATAGTGATTAAGTAAAATGAATTGCTGCCCAGTATCTAAAAATCTTAAAAAACAGGGGCACTTTAATTCATTAACATTTTGAAAGATTCTTAATTTTTAAAATATTTACCATTGTAAACATACCGCCATTCCTCTGCCCACATCTCCTACTTTCTTTAGCTGATCGATTACTAATCCGACTTCCTCCAATTGTTGTGTGTGTATGTATATATATATATGTGTATATATTAGGGTTGCACCGATACCGATACTAGTATCGGTACCGATACCAAGTACTTGCATGAGTACTTGTTCTCATGCAAATGCACCGATACTTAAACCGATACCTTCACTTACTACCCATATGCTATCTTGTGGTGTTTTTTTCAAACGGCATGTTCCCATTTCATTTAAAGCTGGAGTGGAGAGTAAACTAAAAATTGTTTACTACTGTTCTGCCAATACAAATTGCTCTTATTTGTATTATTGTAGGAGAGATCCAGCTCTGGCTAAAATGGCCCAAAAATATCTTTCTGCCCCATGCAGTAGTGTGGAAAGTTGAACCTCCTTACTGATTGTAAAAACAGACTTATAGCTGAATATGCAGAGATGCTTCTGTTTTGTTCCTTAAAGGAGCAGTAAACACAACAGATTTGCATAATCAACAAATGCACGATAACAAGACAATACAATAGCATTTACTCTGAATTTCAAATGATTAGTAGATTCTTTTCTAACACATTTTAAAGTTATGTATATTTCCACTCCCCCTGTACCATGTGATAGCAATCGGCCAATCACAAATGCATATACGTATAGTCTGAGTTCTTGCACATGCTCAGTAGGAGCTGTTGACTCAAAAAAAGTGTGTATATTCTATCTATATCTTAAATGTGTTTTAGTTCAGGAAATAGTTTGTTTTTTTTTTAAAGTAAACCTCGTGACGTGCGTTTTTATTTTTTCCCCCTCCAGCAATCATGCCTCTAAGTAGTTGCAATTTTTCAAACCTAAGCTTTGCTCACAACAGGCTTTGCTCTAATGTATAATTTATACATTCATTCATTCATTCATTCATTCATTCAAGGAAACCTAAAAAAATATTTTAAAGTAAATGCACAAAAACATTTTATGATTGTACTTTTTTCCTCTTTCAATAACAAGGGGTTTCTTTAACGAATATGTGTGGTAAATACAGTGTACAGCAGCACTTCAGCATCTGTTTTGGTATTACTGATAATTTTCTTCACCAGGAGGAGGCAAAGACACCCCAGCCAAAGACTTAAATAACTCCCTCACTTCCCTCATCCCCAGTCATTCTTTGCCTTTCAACCCAGGAGGTTGGCAGAGAAGTGTCAAAAGTTTTTGATAGTCTCTCTTATGGAGGGTAGTACTCTTCGGCATGGGACTGGAGTTTTAAGTAGTCCTGTCAGCCTCTCAATGAGAGCATGGGTAAAAGTTAGTCCGGAGATGCAGGGAGAGTCTTTCTGCAAAACCATCCCGACTCTCATATTAACAGCTCCAAAAGCAATCATAGTTGATGAGTTTCGCTGCCTGCTTTTTTCTCTCAAGTCCATGCGGAGGCGACTCTACTATCTGTCATACTTGAAGGGCCGTGTTCCTGTTCCACGGCGTAGATTCTGGTAAGATCATTTCATTTTACTTTCATCATTGATGTATTGTAATTTTAACTGTTTATCCGAGATGGGCTACAACCTTTTCGGGGATAACTTTTAACATAGGCTCTCAGTGAGGCTCCTTTTTGTATCTAGGAATCAAAGGTTAATATCTCCTGAGGGGGATTATTGAACAGGGGGGTTTATAATCATTTTTGTTATGTGATTCTGTCTGCTACTGTGTATTGTTGCTTCGGCTCATGGCTATTTTGGAACATAACTGCCTATACGCTGCCTTTTTGGTCGGGTGCACTTTTGCATGGACTGCACCGTTTACCTTGTGACTCTATTTCCGTTTTCCTGACCGCGTGGCGACAGAGAAATTCTGGTCCGCTGGTGTCTGGTCCGCTGGTGTCTGGTTCTCTGGAGGCGGAAGTGTCCCAGTTATGGAGGATTCTTGGAGACGGATGTTTTTGATTCAGATTCTACTTTTTGCTAAGAATATGAATTGGCCCGGGTGATACATGCCCATCAGTTAAGTTCCGAATGCCGTTTTAGAGTGCTCTGTTCCTCGGGATCGGGCAATCGGGTGCCCACTGAGCCATCCGTTTCTGGGGATTCTATTTCTCAAGAGACGAGTTCCCTACCATCAACTCTTACTATGCATGCAGGTAACCCAAACGCTACTTATCCTTTTTTAGGGAGTGTGGCCTGTTCCCAACAGAGGTTATGACACGGTTCCGTATGGCCATATCTTTGGCGCTGGCGCATCTGCACCTCCTGGGAATGCGCTTACGATATTGTCTTTTTCGTTAACAGGGCTCGTCAGGCATGGGATCACCTGGTCCAGTTGAGCCTTCCGGGGGAGCGACTGCCCCTGAGGCCTCAGGGAGTTGACCTCTGGGGTCGGTGTTTCATTTTGTCCCGGTGGAGGTATGTTGTACCTTTCGTTATAGACTGGCGAGTCTTCGTATCCTTCTAAAGCACATTTTTGGCAGTGCAGGAGGATTCCACTTTTAATGGGTCTGGGGATTCTCAGTCTTACTATTCTACTGGCTTGCATACATAGAAATAAGGGGTTGAAGTAATCTTCTTTATAGTCTTTTTATTTGTGTATCCTTTTCCAGTTCTGAGCTTGGAAGTCTTGGACCCCTGTTGGGCTGGTCCTGTGTGTCTGCCCATTCTTCCTGGATGATAACCTACGGGTTGCCTAATTTTTTATTTCGTCTAAAGCTCATGTTGTGGTGTGATGTTTCCTTCGGGAACTTAACTCTTTGGAATGAATACTCGCAATTTTGTGGTCGCACTGTTTACAAAAGTCTGACTGTTCTTATCCCTCCATCATCTGGGGAGACTCTATGTGGCCTTGACACTGCTGGGGCCCTTGGTTTCAGGCTGGTCCTGAGTGAATACAAATCCTTCTGTCCTTGAGGCCTAGTTCACACGTGGCACCTTTTTTATATCCGGCTGGTCTGGTGAGGGCGCCTAGTGATCACAATGCGATTTGTGTGGTTGTCTTGTTTTATTTTACAAGCTTCAACTAGCATCCTGAGACGACTTGGGGGATTGGTTCAGTCCTCTGCCTTTTAATCTTGTGGGCCAGGACTCCGTAGAGATCCGCAGCGACATGCTCAGTCGTTTCCCATTTTTCCGGGAACTAGAGTGTTCCTTCCTATTGTGGGTTGGAGGCTTGGAGGATTTAGGTCCTTCATATCGCCGTTCTTACGGTTTTGCCTTTCATGGTCTCTTTTGGAAGTGTCCTTTTAGGACTTGTTCCTTTTAGAGGTTCTCTTCCTTTGGGTCGAGACTTTCTGGACTTCGTCCGGTTTTTCTGGCCGCTTAATTAGGAAGTAAAGGCTGTGATGCTCGGTCTTCCTTCAGGAGTTAATCGTCTCGATATCAGGGGTGATAGGTGTCTCTTTCCAAGCTTTTTTGCTTAGGGCATGTTTTTCTGCCCGGGTTCAGGATGCTTTGCATTCTTCTCCCTTGGGTGTGGTCCTCTGGAACGTTAATCTGAAAGGATTATGGAGACTAGCCTTTCTTTCTACTCTTTCGGGTGACTCTGTTCTCGTTTTCATTTCCCTTAGTGTTGCTCTTGGGGCCTTTTGGGCTCTAGAGAAATTGCGTGACTTTGTCGAGGCCTAGTACCTTGCTGGGGGGGGGGGTGTTGACCTCTGGCTAAGGGTGTTCTCTTCCCTTTGGGCTAGGAATTACGAGTGAGTCCTGTACCTGTTCTCCGGGTTTCCCGATTCTCATCCCCTGTGAGGTCTGATTGCTTCAGACGGGGTATCTTGTGTTCCCTGAGGGTGTCGTTCGTTCTAGGAAGTCTGGGTCCCAGGTCCGGAGTTCTTTTCTTGGATGTCTCGAGACTTATGATCCGGTGGACTTGTTGGGGACGACCCAGTTTTTCTCAGGGACCCTATGTTGCGACATAGGGGCTAGCAAGCAGGTAGGCCAGAGTTCACATCCACCTTCAAGTACTGGTTATAAATTTTAAGTGTACTCCTCCTATGGGGAGTTTTTTTTTCTTTCTGTTGGGTCAACAGTGGTGTCTGGATGATTTTTCATTCGGTCTGTATTTTGATCATACTAGGGCTTCATGTCTTGTGGACATGTACACTGTTGTTATCTGTGCCCTTCCCTTTGGAGGGGATAGTTTATCTTCCTTATGATTTGGGGTTTCCTCTCTCTGGAGGGTCTTTGTCCTGCCCTGTGTGTAGGAGGTTGGATCAGGTGGCTTATTTCTGTAAGGGGCAGCATCTGCTGCTCTGTGGGCTCTGTTCCACCTCTTGGAAATCAATCTATCTACGTAGAGACTGTCTAAGAGTTGTGACAGGTCTTCCTACGGATCTATTGCACTTTTCTCTGTTCCAGGTTCTAAGGGGTTCTCCTTGGGAGTGCCTATTTTGGAGGAGCGGATTGGGTTGGCACCCGAGCTCTGTTGGGGTGGGTGAGTCCCCCCTTTATCTTTCCATTCCCTAGGGGCTTGTGGTTGGGATCTTTCTGTCCCCCTGTCTATCAGACATGTCCGTCGCTTGGGCTGGTCTGGTGTTGGAGCAGGATCTGAGATCTATTGCTCTGCTTTTTCATCCTCTGAGCATTCAAGGTACAGTAAGCCTTTTTGAGGTTTCTCCTTTCTCCACATTAAAGATTTGTGGGAAGGTCTGGCGGCTCTTAGCCTGCGACGTTATCCGCTGGTTAGTCGATACTTAGAAATCTGAAGGATCCTATCTTCAGCTGATTTCTTCTTGCCCTGCAAGTATTTAAGTTTCAGAGTCATTTTTAGATGACTACAGCTTGCAGTGTTTTTTGCTTCAGATATTCGTCAGACCTATCTGAGCTTGCTGCACGAGGTTTCATTCGGAATATTTCGGTATTCTGAGATACCTTTTTGCGACTTGGGGACCTTCGTCTTCAGTTGCTCCTAGAGTGCGGTTGCACTGTGTTAGAGGAAGATCCTCTCTCTTTCAGACTCCCCGGCCTTATCCTGTGGTTTCTGTATTCCTGGGGTCTGGGCATTGCCTCCCCTTGTTTCTATGAGACTGGTTGGGTCTCTGTTAGCCTGACCCAGTTTCTCTGGTTTTTGCACTGTGTTTTTATTTAGGACTCGCTGTGCCCTTTTATAGGGATTTTTTTCTGGAAGCTAGCTCAGCATACTAATGCACTGTAGCTACTCTGCACCATAGCAAATCGAGGGTTGCAAGTTCGATCCCCGGCGAAGTCTACTCAGCCTTTCCTCCTTTCGAGATTGATAAAATGAGCAGCGCCTTGGGTTCCTTAAGGGGGATTAGCCACGCTTTACAAGCACAATCATGTTTTCTCTGTGCCTTTTCTTCTTTGTGGAAGAATACGGTAGTTTGTGTACTTTCTTTAGCAAGGGGTGTGTTGTTTGGAGACCGACTGCTGGGGACGGTGTCTCTTGGAGGCTGTTGACTCAGTCGAGTATAGTTCCTGCGGTCTCTAGCAAGGCTGTGGACTATCTACGGGTCAGTGTCCTTGGGCTTTTTCTTTTTCCCCCAAGTTCTTCTTGGCTTCGGACGAAGCAGGACTTTGTTGGGTAGGGGTTTTCAGGTCTGGTGCCCCCAGAATGACCCTCCCTTTTTGCATTTGGCGTCTTCCTATAGCTTGTGTATTTTCCCAAAAGTAATGAATGCAGCTGTGGACTCTTTCCATCTGAAGAAAAGAAAATTATCAGGTAAGCATAATTTGCTATCCTTAGGTTTCTCAGCATGTGTTTATAGATTAGACACATGTTATTGTTTGTGTTGTGGATATTGATATACAAGCAGCATTTATTTGCTGTGCTTTATACATTTTCTTTTTTTAATATATCCTACCTTTTTTTTTGCTTAATATTGGAAACCTAGTACCATCTCGATAGGTTTGGAGCAGGATCTTAGTACATATAATAGAGAAAATAATTTTCTTTAATGTGTGTAGATTGTGGTTTTAACCATTGCCCAAACCAACAGAACATACCTGAAGTATTTATTTAAAACTTGTGTTTAGGTTTATTTATTCATTCTTTTAATTGTGTATTTATTGTGCATTACATTTGTGTTGCTGAGCTCCTCATGTGGGTATTTTTCTTTCATGTGCACAATGAATTAGATCACTTGCACCAGAAAAGGGACATTCATAAAACCTTGGCCCTGAGTTCTAGAGTTGAGAAAGTGTTACACGTCTGTCTTAACTTCCTGTTAGTGGAAGGGGAAGTATGGTAGTGATTTCTCTTAAGGAGACTGGTTGAATTTTAGTGCAGTTTTCCATGGGGGCACAGACATGTATTTAGCTTGCCTGTACTTGATTTAAGGTAATACAGGTATACCTCACTTTACAGCGCTTCACTTTACAGCGCTTCGCTAATACAGCGCTTTGTGGAGCTGAAGTTCAACTTCCAAATATTTGAAACAGTGCTGTAATCTTCGTGAGATTGCGAGAAAAGTGACTGGCACCATTTTGTTATGTGCAGTTCACTCTGTTTACAGCATTACAGTGCAATCTGTGTCTCAGTGTTATAGTCTGGCAAATTTTACTACAGTAATTGTCACTATTTTACAGGTATAGTATTTATTGAATACTGTGCTGTGCTAGTGTTAAACTAAACTTAGCCCCTATTGCACCTCTAATATAGGTTAGTTTAAACATGTTTTTAAGTTTTTAAACACACTGGCAAGTGAAAAGAAAGCTAAAACTGCCTGGTTTCACTTTAAGGCGGTTTTCACTTTACAGCGGGGCTCCGGTCCCTAACCCGCTGTATGAGCGGGGTATACCTGTATATAAAAATGCTGTCCAAAAAGTAAAATTGATTTTAGAAAACTGAACTAGTTTTTTACTTTTTTTAAAAATTGTTTGGGACTTTTTTGCATTTTGAAGTAGAAAGATGATATTGTGCAGAAAAAAGTCAGATATATTATAATTGTAAGTGCAAGCAATTGTTTGATTAGATAATTGTGTTGTGGCAAGTTTTTAAAGGAACACTAAAATCAAAATTAAAGGGACAGTTTACCTACATTTTTTTTTTCTCCCCTTTAATTTGTTCACAATGTTCCATTTGCTCGGCCAGCAGAAGAAATTGCACTCCCATTGGGGTGTAGCAGAGATACGTAATAAAATGTTAATTTTCCATTGTTTTCTGTAAGTATTGAGCTTTGCTTTACAGATATAAGATAATGAAGTGTGTGTACACAAAGTGATAAAATAACTTATATCTAATTTTACATGCAAACTCAACCATTTTAATAGGTTGTGGTTTCAAAGCACAAATCCTGCTATTTCATGCACACGAATAAACCTGAAAATGCATTTTATCATACATTTTATACTCTGCAGCTGGTAAAGGGAAAAACAATTTTTCACTATACTGTCCCTTTTTAAACTTTAATGATTCAGAAAGAGCACATAATTGTTCATATTTCAATAATGGAAGTGAATTGGAATGTTTACAATCTTTTTATATGCACACATTCTGAGACACCAGCTCCTACTGAGCATGTGCAATAATTCACAGTATATACATATAAGCAATTTGTGACTGGCTGATGGCTGTCACCTGATTCAGAAGAAAGGACAAAATTTAACTAAATTTATGTTATCAGAAAAAAAAAAATCTACTACTCATGTGAAATTCAAACCAAGTGCTTTTGCGTTGTCTTTTTATTATGTATTTGTTGATTATGCTGTTCTTTTGCTTGTATTTATTGGGACAGTCTAGTCAAAAATAACAGTAATTAAGAAAGAGCAGATAAACTTTAAAATGACATGCCTTATCTGAATCGTGAAACAACTTTCCAATTTCTTTTATAATCAAATTTGCTTTGTTGAAAGCTAAACCTAGGTAGGTTCATATGCTAATTTCTAAACCCTTGAAGGCCACCCCTTATCTGAATTCATTTTGACAGTTTTTTACAACTAGTGGGCATTAGTTCATGTGTGTCATATAGATAACATTGTGCTAACACCCGTGGAGTTACCTAGAAGTCAGCACTGTCAAAAGAACTGAAATAAGGAGCACTCTGCATAGGCTTAGATACAAGGTAAAAGTGTATAAATATAAACTGTTATCCCGAGAATGGGTTATGAAGGGATTGGGTTATGAAGGGATTTTCTGTCTTTTTTTAACAATAGCAATTGCCCCCACATTAACAAATCTGTTTAACTCCTATTTTATATATCATAATAAACCATCCAAATTCTTTACTGCATCTAACATTACACTTATACTTAAGAAGGACAAGGATCCAACTCTGATGGATTCATATAGACCAATTTATTTGCTAAACAATAACTAAGATTTTAGCTAGTATATTAGCTGGTCGCCTTAAAAGTGTAATAGGAGGGATAATACATGCAGACCAGACTGGTTTTATCCCTGGCAGAACAGCCCAAAAAAATATAAGGAAAGCAATGACACTTATCGAATATTCTCTAGCAGTACATAGAGCTGAGTCAAAGCCATAGCAAGACTTTGCTCTAATAACACTGTATGATGAAAAGGCTTTTGACTCCGTTCTATGGAACCATTTGTTCACTACCCTAAATAATTTTGGCTTTACAGGCCATTTTTTTTAAAGGACCAGTCAATACAATAGATTTGCATAATCAACAAATGCATGATAAGAAGACAGTGTAATAGCACTTAGTCTGAACTTCAAATGAGTAGTAGATTTTTTTTTTAATAATTTGCAAAGTTATGTCTATTTTCACTCCACCTGTACCATGTGACAGCCATCAGCCAATCACAAATGCATATACGTATATGCTGTGAATTCTTGCACATGCTCAGTAGGATTTGGTGACTCAAAAAGTGTAAATATTAAGACTGCACATTTTGTTAATGGAAGTAAATTGAAAAGTTGTTTAAAATGACATGCTCTATCTGAATCATGAAGTTTAATTTTGACTTGAGTGTCCCTTTAAGTTATATAGGCTTAATATATAAGAATCTGATTTCCTTCCTGAATATTAATGGATTTCTCTCTTCGGCTATAATCTTAAATAAAGGAACAAGACAGGGCTGTCTGCTATCACCGTTACTATTTGATATGGCCCTAGAACCTCTAGCAGTAAAATCCCGTAATAGATTAGAGGGTGTTAACATAGGTCAACAAAACTCTACCCTTTCACTGTATGCGGATGATATCCTATTTTATATTAGGAACTCTATAAAGAATATACCGATACTCTTGAATATTATTGGGGAATTTAGTAAATTCTCTGGATACAGGATTAATCTGTCTAAATCAGAGATCTTATGGGTAATCAAAAATAAAAACCGTTTCTTGGATAATCCTTTTAAATTGGCAGAAGGGAGTATCAAATATTTAGGAATAACCATCTCCAAAAATCCGGAGGAATGGTATGACTAGTTATACCCCTATGGGGCAAAAATGTTTTTCTGATCTAAATCGTTGGAGTAAGTTGCCTCTGACTTTATCGGCAAAAATAGCCTTAATAAAAATGCGGCTATTTCTGTTGCAAAATATCCCCTTATTCTTACGTAAGACAGATATACAAAAATTGAATTAAAATTGCTCTCGCTTTCTCTGGGTTCCAGTAAAACCACGTATCTCACTAATAAGATTGACACATCCTAAAGATATGGTTGGCTTTGCCTTCCCTAACATCCAAAATTACAATCTTGCATGTATGTCAAAAGTCGCCCTGGACTGGCTTACAGACGCTGATTATATCACAAATTATAAGATCGAAGAAGCTATAATCACTCAATATTCTCTTAAAGTGTGTTTACATTTCATTCAGCTTAATTACATTAAAAACTACACTCTAAAATTCATGATTTACAATGTAGTTTTAGCGTGGAGTAAAGTCTGCTCTAATCTCGGGATAAATGATACACTTTCTAAATATCTACCTATTCAGGGAAACCCACATTTTGAAAGCGGTTGCACCTTCTCTGTTTAAAAGGCATGGTCTTCCAATAATTTGAAATATATGATACAATTGATAGATCCACTTACAAAGTGTATTAAAACATTCGATTCATTATCGAGAGAATTTAATTTAGATAAGAGATCCTCCTTTGCTTATTTGCAAGTTAGGCACTTTCAGAACTCTGTGGAAGGAAATTCTTGGACTATGGGTTTGTTGGACCCAATTATCAATAGATATTGCATGGGTAAATACTCTGACACCCATTTACAGGACTCTGGCTCTTAAGGGGGCAGAAGCTAAAATCAATAGGCTTTTCCTTTCATGGAGCTCTGATATTTCAGGCATTAATGTAGATTGTTTTCAAAAAAGCTTTACTAGAGTTACAAATTTTTTCGTCTAATATAGCAGTGATAGAATCACATTCCAAACTCTTGAATAGAGCATATCTTACCCCTAAGATAATGCCGAAATGGAACAGACAAGGAGTTAATGCCTGTTATAGATGTAATCTTTCAGAGGCTGATCTAATGTGTTTTATACCTGCCCAAAAATCCAAAAATTATTGTATTGGTTAAACAAATTTATGCTAAGTAGAATTACTTTTGAGATTACACTTTTTTTTTTTTTTTCTTTCTTTTTTTTTTTAAATTCACATAGAAGAATGTACAGAATACGATATTAATCAATACTGAAATTTTACAATCCAGTCAAATGATACTTAAAGCATGGAAATATAAGAATGCTCCCAGTATAGCTTCATTTATACATAATATGGTGTATCAAATGGTGGCAGACCAGCATGAACCCCTGATTTATCAGGATAAAAAGTTAAAATTGTTTATGGCAAAATGGGATAGAGTTATCCTAGATCAACCTAGGGAAGCACAACTACAGTTGATAGATTATTTCCGCTCCTCCCCTTTTTTACTTCAATTGATATTATCGGAGCACTACCCCATATATTGGAGACAGCATCTTTTTTTGAAACTTTTGTTTTTTTTTTAGAGAGGAGAAAGAAGGAAGGAAAGAAGGGAGAAATTTTTCTCTGTCTGCTCTCTCAAATGATCTCTGGTACATTTATGAATCTAATAATAATAATTGTGCCGTAATATGGAAGTTTAGGCTATGAGTACAGGTTCAACTATGAAGGAAATATTGTTAGAAGGAATCGTATGTCTATGAATTTAACAAAAATGGTGTGGTACTACAGAAGTGTTTGATATGAGTTTAAGTTTAACTATAAAAGAAGCATCATGTTATAAGTATTCTATAAAAAAATTAATTATAGTTCCTTCTAAGGATGACTTGATATATATGTTCTCTGTTTAAATTGTTCTTGTTATAATTAAGAAGACCTTACTATAAGGTTGAAGTTTATGAATTGAGTCAATTAAGTGTAGAATAACTTGTTTTTTTTTCCAGAACTTTATGTAATTATGTAAAATGTAAATATATATGTGTGCGTATGTATATGTGTATATATATATTAGGGCTGCAACAACTAATCGGTAAGATTGATCATAAAAATAGTTGTCAAAGAATCTCATTATCAATTAGGTGGTCAGCGATTAGTTGGTTAATTGCACAGCACCAGCTGCTTCAATCCGATTAACTCCTGCACATGGCATTGTGCAAACATTTTTATATATTTATTTTTTTTCTATCCGATTAATCGGATGATTATTGTCTGATTAATCGGATAGAAAAAAAGATTAAATAAATTAAACATTTTTTGCACAATCTTAGTTGCAGTAGATCATCAGATTAAAGTAGCTGGTGCTGTGCAACTGACCAACTAATCGCTGAATTTGTTTTTCTTTCTTGTTTAATATTGTTTGTATAAATTATAACAGCAGATATTTGCTGTTGCTTGAAAAAAAGGACTTAAAAGTGTAAAAAGAGAATGTTATACTGTATATAGGCACAATGCTCTTAAACATTAGAACTGTTTTTTAAAAAAAGATGATCAAATGATTTTTCTACAAAAATTCCCAATGACTTTATTGTATTGCTGCTCCTGAGCCTACCTAGGAATCTTAACAAAAGATACTAAGAGAATTAAGTAAATTTAATTTATACATTATACATGCAGTTTTGTATGTTTCATATTTTTTTTTTGAAACTCATTATCAATGCATTGTTGTTTTTTCTTAAAGAATTCTAAAAGTTAAAAAAGACCTGCAAATAAATATATAATTTGAAAGTTTATACTTTTACTCTGTAGATTACACTTACTGCATCTTGAAAACGAAGCTGCTGTAGAAATAAACTTCATGGTTGCGGCTTCCTTATTTCAGTTTGGCCAATTGCAGCGCTTTATATTTATTATTAATGTTGGCATGCGCACTTAAACACAGTAAATAATTATAATGGAAGCTGGTATATTACACAAATATATGCAGCGTTATAAATATTAATTATGCTCATTTATCTAGGGGAGATCCATGAAATACTTAGTGAAAAGTGAATGTAAATTTGAAAGAATAAGTGCCCATTTTTTTTTAAAGGAAAACCAGACCAGCGACCCTTCGCCCGCTTCTCCTGCTGGTACTTAGCACCGCAATTACGAAACCGGCTTCCTCCAATTGTTGGGAAAACCCCAAGGTGTCCAGCTCGTGAGGCCACGTAATGATTAGAGGAAGCCGGATTCCTCAACAATATGCTAAGTACAGCAGGAAAAGCGGGCAGTTGAACGCCGATCTGGTTTTCCTAAACAAAAAGGTAAGTATTTAAAAAAAAAAAAAAAAAAAAAAAAAAAAAAACGCTTCAATGTAAATTGTAATGAACGAAAGTGCCCCTGTTTTTTTAATAGCATTTTTAAAAACCGGGCACTTATTCATTCAAATTTAAATTCACCTTAAAGGGACACTGAACCCCAATTTTTCTTTTGTGATTCAGATAGAGCATGCAATTTTAAGCAACTTTCTAATTTACACCTATTAATTTTTCTTCATTCTCTTGCTTTCATTATTTGAAAAAGAAGGCATCTAAGCTATTTTTTTGGTTCAGAACCATGGAAAGCACTTGTTTATTGGTGGGTGAATTTATCCACCAATCCGCAAGAACAACCCAGTTTGTTAACCAAAAATGGTCCGACATCTAAACTTACATTCTTGCATTTCAAATAAAGATACCAAGAAAATGAAGACAATTTGATAATATGAGTCAATTAGAAAGTTGCTTACATTTGCATGCTCTATCTGAATCACACACAAAAAAAAAAAAAAAAAAAAAAAATTGGGTTCAGTGTCCCTTTAACACAATGTTCTCCATCACTCCCTCTTCGCTCTTGATGCTGCGGCTGCTATTTAACTAGTCACATGAGTGCTATAGTCTGTAAACTATTGCGCATGCGCAGCATAGTGCCGTTTTTATTTGCACATTTATTCTTACATTCTCACTACCCAGAATTAGTGAGAGAACCCGGGTTGCCCACCATGATTGGTGTATGCAAATTAGACCCACAGTGGGTTTGGAAATTGGCTTGTTTTGGAGAGAAAATTGTGGCAAATCTACGTAATACTGAAAATGCAAGGTATTTAGGCTTATGTTTTATTTTATCATTCCCCAGTTTAATAAAAATAGTTAACATTTTATATCCCTTTAATTTAATCTAAAAGTGTGAATTTTCAATTTTTTTTTTTGTTTTCTTGCCCTGAGTAAACTTTTTTTTTTTTTTTTTTTTTTTCTTTTTTTTTTTGTCCCTCTCCATGTTGGAATTCTCATTTTCAGCCACTGAGCACTAGTAATATCTACAAAACTGATACTTCACTATTGGTTTCTATTTACTAATACACTGCTTTTGATGTCGTTTTTTCCGGCAAAAAACATTTAAAACCTGCTAAACATATATATTTTTTTCTTTCATATTAGTAATGGAAAACCTCTTTTTTTTTAAAAAAAAAAATAAAAAAAAATAAAAAAAATTAAATTAAAAATTAAATTACATATTTTTAATACAACTGATCTATGCAAAATATGTAGTAGATGGAGCGAATCCTTAAAGATTTGGATTTTTCAGCAATAGTCGTAGAAACAGTATTGACTGTGTTTACTAAGTAGGTACTAACCTGAGCTATATATATTTTTTTTTTTTTTGTGCTAGTGGATAGCATTTCAGCGCAGTAAAAAGTTTTAGACAAGTTTCAACAACCTGGGAAACGTTATACTAAATTAAGCTTCACAGTAGATGAAGCAAAGCCAGAGAAGTGTTGTAGGTATCCACAGATGTACTAAGTTATGGTTTCTTGTAAGCAGAGCAAGGAATGAGAGAAGTTTAAGGGGAATTGTAGCAAAGCCATCTGGCAGTGGAATTTGGAGGAGTGGTCCCAGAATTAAGCAGGCGATGATGGCAGGGTTATTTAAAGATCATTCCAGGCAAGCTTTTTAGTGAGCCACATTTCTGAAATAGACTTAATAACTTCTTTACAATGAAAATTGTCAGAAGTTTTCTCTTTATCTCCCCCCCCCCCCCCTTTGGCAATTCTTTATGCACCCAAACCTTTTATGACTGTTTTGCAAGCTTTGTATATAATTTTTTTTCTTTGTGTCTGTGCTGCATACCATAAATCTGCAGTGTCCTTCTTTTTTTATTTTTTTTAATAGAAATCCTGAAAATATAGTGGTCATGTTCATTTACATGAATTCCTTTATCTGCAGGCATACAAACCATGGTAATCTATTTGTACATTACTGATTTCTGTGCAAAAATGTACATCATAAATCATGAAAGAGAATATACAGTTGGCAAAACTGTAATCTTTCATTAAATGGATACTGAACCCAAAATTTTTATTTCATGATTCAGAGCATGCAATTTTCTAATTTACTCCTATAATCAATTTGTTTTTTCTTCGTTCACTTGGTATCTTTATTTGAAAAAGCAGGAATGTAAGCTTACGAGCAAGCTCATCTTTGGTTCAGCACCTTGGCAGCGCTTGCTGATTGGTGGCTACATTTGTGTGTGTAGTTACAGGCTGTTAACCCGAGACAGGTCTGGGTGCAAGGGGTTAAAGTGAAGGTAAAGTTTTACCTATCTATAAATACTAAAAAATTTGTCATAGTTAAAAAAATGCAATGGCTAACTTTTTTTTTTTACACAATGCATTATAAGTGTATATAAAAATGAAGGTTTATATTCCCCCACCGTTATGTTAATTACTCCTCCCATCAGCCATTTCCTTATCTTGGAGAGAGTGACGTATAGAGCGGTCCCACCCGCTCTATACGTGTCTCCAAAGCGAGTTCACAAGGATCCAATAAATTGCGCATGCATGCGCATTGCGTCGACTACTCTCAGCAATGCGCATGCGGTGATCTACAATGTTTTTACAATGCGCTGGCGTCTTAAGGCAAATCATTAATGATTGCAATAGGCATGCGCAAAACAGGAGCGTGCTTGTCTTACAAACAGAACAAATAATGTAAACGCATGCGCAGATCATCCAGGAGGCGGATGATGTAGGTTGACGGCCGCATAACGGCTAGAATGTCAATTGGGTGCTGAAAAAACGTGACCTACCATAAAAAAAAGACAGGTTGTGTTTACGGATTGAAAAAAAGTAAGTATAAAAGGCTAAAACTTGATTTATACTTAGAATTTAAAAAAATGATGAATTAAAGTGCTATTCGTTTATGGTAACAAGTTTAATTAGCTAATGCGATAGAGCGCACTTTACCTTCACTTTAACTGTTCGTGACTTTGGGGACAGCACAGCTTCCTGTAAGTGCCATTGAGCACACAGGGCTGAGCTTGTTGCTGGGTCATATGTGTACCCAGTCCAGTCTGAGAGTGCAGTCCCCTTCTGTGTTTAGTATATGTCAAGGGTGATTACATAAGCCTGTGCACCCTTCCCTTGTTCCCAGTTTGTTTGATTGAGAGCTTGCATTGTTTGGCTGGTTTAGGGACCCAGGTTTTGGGAGAGACCTGGGCTTGTCCCATTTGGCCAGATGTGGTAACTAACTCATGCATTTTTGCTTTTAATCTGGACTTATATATATATATATATATATATATATATATATATATATATATATATATATATATATATATATATATATATATATATATATATATATATATATATATATATATATATATATATATATATATATATATATATATATATATATATATATATATATAATCTCTAGGGGGTACCAGCCTATAGCGCTTGTAGAAAGGGAATAACATAAATGGGAGCACAGTTTTAAGGTGTAACACAAATGTACTGATTTACAGCAGGGTATAAAAAAACTTTTTTGTGGCTCACCTTTTTGTCTGAGAAGTCAGTGTAGTGTCTTTGCTTTTACAACACCCCTGAGAGGAGAAGCGTGTTACTCAACCCCTTTCTAACAAGGAGTTTTTATTTCTTGAAAAGAAATACCTTAATTGGCACCGAACAGAAGCCAATCATCTTTGATTTCTAAATACTACCATACTCTACAGAGGAGAAGCAAAGACACTACACAGACTTCTCAGACTAAAAGACAAAAAGGTGAGACACAAAAAAGTTTTTTTTCTCTTGTTAAGTGTATCCAGTCCACGGATCATCCATTACTTGTGGGATATTCTCCTTCCCAACAGGAAGTTGCAAGAGGATCACCCACAGCAGAGCTGCTATATAGCTCCTCCCCTAACTGCCATATCCAGTCATTCTCTTGCAACTCTCAACAAAGATGGACGTAGTAAGAGGAGAGTGGTGTATTATAGTTAGTTTTTTAACTTCAATCAAAAGTTTATTTTTAAATGGTACCAGAGTGTACTGTTTCATCTCAGGCAGCATTAGAAGAAGAATCTGCCTGTGATTTCTATGATCTTAGCAGAAGTAACTAAGATCCACTGCTGTTCTCACATATTCTGAGGAGTGAGGTAACTTCAGAGGGGGAATGGCGTGCAGGTTTTCCTGCAATAAGGTATGTGCAGTTAACATATTTCTAGGGATGGAATTTGCTAGAAAAATGCTGCTGATACCGGATTAATGTAAGTTGAGCCTTAAATGCAGTGATAGCGACTGGTATCAGGCTTATTAACAGAGATACATACTCTTATAAAAGTGTAATATAAAACGTTTGCTGGCATGTTAATCGTTTTTATATATGTTTGGTGACAAAACTTATTGGGGCCTAGTTTTTTTCCACATGGCTGGCTTGATTTTTGCCTAGTAACAGGCTTTCCACTGTTGTAATATGAGTGGGAAGGGCCTATTTTAGTGCTTTTCTGTGCAGCTAAAAATACTGACAGAGACATTCAGCTTCCCTCTGCATGATACAGGACATCTCTGAAGGGCTCAAAAGGCTTCAAAGTCGTGTTTGAGGAGGGTAACAATCACAGTAGACTGTGGCAGTTGTTGTGACTGTGTTTAAAAAACGTTTTTGTCATTTATTATTCTGTTTTTGTTAAGGGTTTAATCATCCATTTGCAAGTGGGTGCAATGCTCTGCTGACTTGTTACATACACTGTAAAAATTGTGTTAGTGTAACTGCCTTTTTTCACTGTTATTTCAAATTTTGTCAATTTGTTTCTCTTAAAGGCACAGTAACGTTTTTTTATATTGCTTGTTAACTTGCTTTAAAGTGTTTTCCAAGCTTGCTAGTCTCATTGCTAGTCTGTACAAACATGTCTGAAACAGAGGATACTTGTTCATTATGTTTAAAAGCCATGGTGGAGCCCCATAGGAGAATGTGTACTAAATGTATTGATTTCACCTTAAACAGTAAAGATCAGTCTTTATCTATAAAAGAATTGTCACCAGAGGGGTCTGTCGAGGGGGAAGTTATGCCGACTAACTCTCCCCACGTGTCGGACCCTTCGCCTCCCGCTCAAGGGACGCACGCTAATATGGCGCCAAGTACATCAGGGATGCCCATAGCGATTACTTTGCAGGACATGGCTGCAATCATGAATAATACCCTGTCAGAGGTATTATCCAGATTGCCTGAATTGAGGGGCAAGCGCGATAGCTCTGGGGTTAGACGAGATACAGAGCGCGTAGATGCTGTAAGTGCCATGTCTGATACTGCGTCACAATATGCAGAACCTGAGGACGGAGAGCTTCAGTCTGTGGGTGACGTCTCTGAATCGGGGAGACCTGATTCAGAGATTTCTAATTTTAAATTTAAGCTTGAGAACCTCCGTGTATTGCTTGGGGAGGTATTAGCTGCTCTGAATGACTGACACAATTGCAGTGCCAGAGAAATTGTGTAGGCTGGATAAATACTATGCAGTGCCGGTGAGTACTGATGTTTTTCCAATACCTAAAAGGCTTACAGAAATTATTAGTAAGAAGTGGGATAGGCCCGGTGTGCCCTTTTCCCCACCTCCTATATTTAGAAAAATGTTTCCAATAGATGCCACTACACGGGACTTATGGCAGACTGTCCCTAAGGTGGAGGGAGCAGTTTCTAATTTAGCAAAGCGTACCACTATCCCGGTTGAGGACAGTTGTGCTTTTTCAGATCCAATGGATAAAAAATTAGAGGGTTACCTTAAGAAAATGTTTATTCAACAAGGTTTTATTTTACAGCCCCTTGCATGCATTGCGCCTGTCACTGCTGCGATGGCATTCTGGTTTGAGGCACTGGAAGAGGCCATCCATACAGCTCCATTGACTGAAATTGTTCACAAGCTTAGAACTCTTAAGCTAGCTAACTCATTTGTTTCTGATGCCATTGTTCATTTGACTAAACTAACGGCTAAGAATTCTGGATTCACCATCCAGGCGCGTAGGGCGCTATGGCTCAAATCCTGGTCAGCTGATGTGACTTCAAAGTCTAAATTACTCAACATTCCTTTCAAGGGGCAGACCTTATTTGGGCCTGGTTTGAAAGAAATTATTGCTGACATTTCTGGAGGTAAGGGTCATACCCTTCCTCAGGACAGGGCCAAATCAAAGGCCAAATAGTCTAATTTTCGTGCCTTTCGAAATTTCAAGGCAGGTGCAGCATCAACTTCCTCTGCTTCAAAACAAGAGGGAACGTTTGCTCAATCCAAGCAGGCCTGGAAACCTAACCAGTCCTGGAACAAGGGCAAGCAGGCCAGAAAGCCTGCTGCTGCCTCTAAGACAGCATGAAGGAGCGGCCCCCTATCCGACAACGGATCTAGTAGGGGGCAGACTCTCTGTCTTCGCCCAGGCGTGGGCAAGAGATGTTCAGTATCCCTGGGCGTTGGAGATCATATCTCAGGGATATCTTCTGGACTTCAAAGCTTCTCCTTCACAAGGGAGATTTCACCTTTCAAGATTATCTGCAAACCAGATAAAGAAAGAGGCATTCCTAAGCTGCGTACAAGATCTCCTTGTAATGGGAGTGATCCATCCAGTTTCGCGGACGGAACAAGCACAGGGGTTTTATTCAAATCTGTTTGTGGTTCCCAAAAAAGAGGGAACTTTCAGACCAATTTTGGATTTAAAGATCCTAAACAAATTCCTCAGAGTTCCGTCATTCAAGATGGAAACTATTTGAACCATTTTACCCATGATCCAAGAGGGTCAGTACATGATCACAGTGGACTTAAAGGATGCCTACCTTCACATTCCGATTCACAAGAATCATCAGTTCCTGAGGTTTGCCTTTCTAGACAGGCATTACCAATTTGTAGCTCTTCCATTCGGGTTGGCTACAGCCCCAAGAATTTTTACAAAGGTACTGGGCTCACTTCTGGCGGTCCTAAGACCGCGAGGCATAGCGGTGGCTCCTTAACTGGACGATATCCTGATACAGGCGTCAAGCTTTCAAATTGCCAAATCTCATACAGAGATAGTTCTGGCATTCCTGAGGTTGCATGGGTGGAAAGTGAACGAAGAAAAGCGTTCTCTTTCTCCTCTCACGAGGGTTTCCTTCCTAGGGACTCTAATAGATTCTGTAGAAATGAAAATTTACCTGACGGAGTCCAGGTTATCAAAACTTCTGAAATGCTTGCCATGTTCTTCACTCCATTCCGCGCCCCACAGTGGCTCAGTGCATGTAAGTAATCGGCTTAATGGTAGCGGCGATGGACATAGTGCCATTCACGCGCCTGCATCTCAGACCGCTGCAATTATGCATGCTCAGTCAGTGGAATGGGGATTACACAGATTTGTCCCCTCTACTAAATCTGGATCAGGAAACCAGAGATTCTCTTCTCTGGTGGTTATCTCGGGCCCATCTGTCCAAGGGTATGACCTTTTGCAGACCAGATTCCACAATTGTAACAGATGCCAGCCTTCTAGGTTGGTGTGCAGTCTGGAACTCCCTGAAGGCTCAGGGTTCATGGACTCAGGAGGAGAAACTCCTCCCAATAAATATTCTGGAGTTAAGAGCAATATTCAATGCTCTTCTGGCTTGGCCTCAGCTAGCAACACTGAGGTTCATCAGATTTCCGTCGGACAACATCACGACTGTGGCTTACATCAACCATCAAGGGGGAGCCAGGAGTTCCCTAGCGATGTCAGAAGTCTCCAAGATAATTCGCTGGGCAGAGACTCACTCTTGCCACCTGTCAGCGATCCATATCCCAGGTGTAGAGAACTGGGAGGTGGATTTTCTAAGTCGTCAGACTTTTCATCCGGGGGAATGGGAACTCCATCCGGAGGTGTTTGCTCAATTGGTTCTCCGTTGGGGCAAACCAGAATTGGATCTCATGGCGTCTCGCCAGAACGCCAAGCTTCCTTGTTACGGATCCAGGTCCAGGGACCCAGAAGCGGCACTGATAGATGCTCTAGCAGCGCCTTGGTTCTTCAACCTGGCTTATGTGTTTCCACTGTTTCCTCTGCTCCCTCGTCTGATTGCCAAAATCAAACAGGAAAGAGCATCGGTGATATTGATAGCGCCTGCGTGGCCACGCAGGACCTGGTATGCAGACCTAGTGGACATGTCATCCTTTCCACCATGGACTCTGCCTCTGAGACAAGACCTTCTAATACAAGGTCCTTTCAATCATCCGAATCTACTTTCTCTGAGACTGACTGCATGGAGATTGAACGCTTGATCCTATCAAAGCGTGGCTTCTCCGAGTCAGTAATTGATACCTTAATACAGGCACGAAAGCCTGTCACCAGGAAAATTTACCACAAGATATGGCGTAAATATCTTCATTGGTGTGAATCCAAGAATTACTCATGGAGTAGGGTTAGGATTCCTAGGATATTGTCCTTCCTCCAAGAGGGTTTGGACAAAGGATTATCGGCTAGTTCTTTAAAGGGACAGATTTCTGCTCTGTCTATTCTTTTACACAAGCGTCTGGCAGAAGTTCCAGACGTTCAGGCATTTTGTCAGGCTTTAGTTAGAATTAAGCCTGTGTTTAAACCTGTTGCTCCTCAATGGAGCTTAAACTTGGTTCTTAAAGTTCTTCAAGGGGTTCCGTTTGAACCCCTTCATTCTATTGATATCAAACTTCTTTCATGGAAAGTTCTTTTTCTGATGGCTATTTCCTCGGCTCGAAGAGTCTCGGAGTTATCTGCCTTACATTGTGATTCTCCTTATCTGATCTTTCATTCAGATAAAGTTGTTCTGCGTACAAAACCTGGGTTTTTACCTAAGGTGGTTTCTAACAAGAATATCAATCAAGAGATTGTTGTTGCATCATTATGTCCTAATCCTTCTTCAAAGAAGGAACGTCTTTTGCATAATCTAGACGTAGTCCGTGCCTTGAAGTTTTACTTACAGGCTACTAAAGATTTTCGCCAAACATCTAACCTGTTTGTTGTTTACTCTGGACAGAGGAGAGGTCAGAAGGCCTCGGCAACCTCTCTTTCTTTTTGGCTTCGGAGTATAATCCGTTTAGCCTATGAGACTGCTGGACAGCAGCCTCCTGAAAGGATTACAGCTCATTCTACTAGAGCGGTGGCTTCCACCTGGGCCTTTAAAAATGAGGCCTCTGTTGAACAGATTTGCAAGGCTGCAACTTGGTCTTCCCTTCATACTTTTTCCAAATTTTACAAATTTGATACTTTTGCTTCTTCGGAGGCTGTTTTTGGGAGAGAGGTTCTACAGGCAGTTGTTCCTTCCGTTTAAGTTCCTGCCTTGTCCCTCCCATCATCCGTGTACTTTAGCTTTGGTATTGGTATCCCACAAGTAATGGATGATCCGTGGACTGGATACACTTAACAAGAGAAAACATAATTTATGCTTACCTCATAAATTTATTTCTCTTGTAGTGTATCCAGTCCACGGCCCGCCCTGTTCTTTTCAGGCAGGTCTAAATTTTAATTAAACTACAGTCACCACTGCACCCTATGGTTTCTCCTTTCTCGGCTTGTTTTGGTCGAATGACTGGATATGGCAGTGAGGGTAGGAGCTATATAGCAGCTCTGCTGTGAGTGATCCTCTTGCAACTTCCTGTTCGGAAGGAGAATATCCCACAAGTAATGGATGATCCGTGGACTGGATACACTACAAGAGAAATAAATTTATCAGGTATGCATAAATTATGTTTTTATACCCTGCTGTAAATCAGTACATTTGTGTTACACCTTAAAACTGTGCTCCCCTTTATGTTACTCCTTTTCTACAAGTGCTATAGTCTGGTACCCCCTAGATACTATCCATAATTGTTTGTTCCATTTTGATGATAGTGGAATCACCAGACTAAGCTGGTCAGAAACACATAAGAAGGAACTGTATATTTAAGCAAATGAAACTTTTGGATTAAAACACGCCAGCCTATATATATATATGTTTCCAGAATTAATGGGCTTAAAGATATCCAACAGGGCTGAATTTTTTTTTTTTTGTTGGCTCCTTAAAGGGGCAGAAATATTCTAAAGTTTCCTTAGCCAGTTGGATTTGCTTGTAATCCATATGAAGTCATGGGGCATTCTCAGCATTTAAATTTATAGGGATCATTCTCTTTCAGATATGGCTTATTTGTTTCAGACTTTGATGAACAGTTGTATAATAAAGCCCCTGGTGTGAGGCTTTTCTGAGGCCAAAGCAAGCAGACTCCATGCCTGCATATTAATAAGGCTTTTTTTGTTTTTTTGTTTTCCATATTTAGCTGTATTTTCTAACAAGGTAGTATGATTGCAAAACCAGAATACTACTTGATATAAACTAGTTTTGTTGTATATTTCAACATTAATGCTTTCACTATGGGTATTAAGAAATTGATTTATTGTAAGCCTACATCTAGTTATTTTGAACCTTCTGGGTGTACTGACTTGTGTAGGGAACACTGAAAAAAATGTTTAACAGTGAAGGGATCATAATTTACAGAACTAATCTTATTACTGGAATGGTTAAATAGTGATTTATGTGTTACTTGTTTTGTTTTACTACAAGTCATTTGTTATATGCTCTGGGACTCAACCAACAGTGCCCAAGTAGCAACAAGTTCCACACAAATATGTGATCTGGTCTACACAAAGCATCTGTTTCTTATATTTCTTATTCTGACTTTCTCTGTCATTTGTAACTAATAGTGCTTGAACGTCATGTGTTTTTTTTGATAGAGATATAGATAGATGTGTGTGTCTAGCTCTCTCTCATTGTAAGCTACTAGCCAGGCCACAATGTTACTTGCCACTTCTGATCCTACCCACTACTCCATTCCCTCTTTACATATGTTTTGCTATTGTGAAACACATTGGTCAGTCCTTTTTAATATTTTTTATTTTATACCTTAACAAATTAAATAATGCTACATACAGCAATGGATTAGCAAAAATAAGTGCATAGCAGTTGGCAACATGAACTGGGGGAGACAACAGCTGGATTGAAATAGGAAGTTGTTGAACTGAGAGAGCCCAAAAAGTGAGTTTGTCAGTGCTGCAATAGGAGTGTACATTTTGCAAATGTGCTAACTTTGCTAGCAGACTTTGGACTGTGAGTGAATGTTGATTCAGCCTTGGCTCACAAACTTTCACTCGCCACCATTACAGTTCCACTCGCCAATAACTAGTAAAGAGTGGAAATTTTGAGCCCTGCATATGTATGTATGCCACATCCATGATGCAAATCTCCCGTTCCTCCACATTTCAAAGGTGCTCTATTTGATTGAGATCTGGTGACTGTGGAGGCCATTGGAGTCCATTGAATTCATTGTTATGTTCAAGAAACCAGTTTGAATTGATTTGAGCTTTTGTTGCATAGTGAATTTTCCTGCTGGAAGTAGCCATCAGAAGATGGGTACACTGTAGTCATAAAGGGATAGACATGTTCAGCAACAATACTCGGGTAGGCCGTGTCATTTAAACAATGCTCAATTGGTACTAAGGGGCCCAAAGCGTGCCAAGAAAATATCCCCACACTATTACACCACCTGCCTGAACCGTTGATACAAGGCAGGATGGATCCATGCTTTCATGTTGTTTAAGCCAAATTCTGACCCTACCATCTGAATGTCGCAGCTGAAATCGAGACTCGTCAAACCAGCATCTTTTTTCACATTTTGGTGAGCCTGTGCCAATTGTAGCCTCGGTTTCCTGTTCTTAGATGACAGGAATGACACCCGGTGTGGTCTTCTGCTGCTGTAGCCCATCTGCTTCAAGGTTTGAAATGTTGTGCGTTCAGAGATGGTATTCTGCATACCTTGGTTGTAACAAGTGGTTATTTGAGTTACTGTTGCCTTTCTATCATCTCAAACCAGTCTGCCCATTCCCCTCTGACATCAACAAGGCATTGTCGTCCACACAACTGCCGCTCACTGGATATTTTCTCTTTTTCAGACTGTTCTCTGTAAACCTTAGAGATGGTTGTGCATGAAAATCCCAGTAGATCAGCAGTTTTTTAAATACTCAGAACAACCCGTCTGTCACCAACAACCATGCCATGTTCAAAGTCACTAAAATCCCCTTTCTTCCACATTCTGATGCTCGGTTTGAACTTCAGCAAGTAGTCTTCACCAAGTCTAGATGCCTAAATGCATTGAGTTGCTGCCATGTGATTAGCAATTTGTGTTACCAAGCAATTGAACAGGTATCTGAAAAAAAGAACAGGAGCGCAAAACTCGGACTCAAGTGAAGATTTATTTTAATATAGTAAAAGCGCAAGTTACAATATGCATTTACAAGCTTTAAAAAACAATAAGCATGTCTGTAAATGAAGTCCTCAGTTAGTTCAACGAACTGCAACGATCTGCAAATGCGATCAAATTACCGCTCCTGGATTTGTGCAAACCCGGTCACTTTGAACCTAATATAGCGGTATGTGATCTTCTGTGTACTCCCCAACGCGTTTCCCCCAACGCCGGTCAGGCTTTTTCAAGAGGTTTGTTGTGTATGACAGCTTCGGCATCCGCTGGCTTTTTATATCCTGCAGATTCCACCCTCTGCTGCTTGCTAACCAATAGAACAATGTTTACCGGTGACGTAGCCAACAGCTGTCTGACAATGTGCTGTTCACAAACACTGTGATACTGCATGCATAATGTTAAATGAATGATCGATTTAAGATATAAAAAATACAAACACAAGGTGAAACAATACATAATACATAAAGCTGCATGATTTAAAAACTTATAAAAAATTTCAATGTAAAAAAATTTGATAATAAATATCACAATTATACAAACTTCATTATTATATATGGGTGTGCCTAAAACCATAATTAATACTTAATTCATAAAATTATGTATGTTAAGATCTCTGATGTCTAAATTCACATAAATGCCTGTATATCTAGATCTACGTTAAGACCTTTGGGTTCAGATACATCTAACTTAAAAATCCAATAGGTCTCCTGCCTCCTTAATTTTAATAACCTATTCTCCTCTGAAGGAGCAACCCAATCTATAACCTGTATTTTTAATGATTTGGGGTCGCAGTTATGGACCTCTAAGAAATGTAATATTGTACAAATGCTCACTAAAACGTCTTCTTATTTTTCTTTTTGTGCACCCCACGTACTTTAGGCCACAGGCGAGGAGGTAGACCACAAAAAACGCATCACAATTACTTTTGTGTTTAATTTCAAAAAATTTTTGAGTTGTCGGTTACTAAAGTTCATTGAATGGTCAATATGTTTGCACATACTGCACCTTGACTTTCCACATTTTTTGGTGCCTTTAGAATTAGTGAGCCAATTTTTGTTTTCTAACTTAATATCCCCTAGGGTTACACCCAAAATGGGATCAGATTTTAAAATGGCCCAATGCTTCTTTAACGTTTTTTGTATTAGGTTAGAACCTTCATTGTGTAACTAGTTACGAATCTTGCCTCTGTAAATGAATTCATTTTTGCTTGATCCAATATATTCTTAGTTGTATAATTATTTTTATTCTTATATTCTAACAGTTTCTTCCTATCTTGACTAAGAGCTTTTGATTTCGCATTCTTTAGTACCGTACTGTCATAACTTTTTTCTATAAATTTGTCTTATATGATGGATTCACTTTCATTATCCTGAAGTCTGCTACAATTTCTTCTAAGTCTAAGATACTGACTATAGGGGACATTTTGTATCCATTCTTTTTTTTATGATTACTTTTAGCATTTATAAAGCTGTTTTTCTCGGTGGGTTTTCTATAGTTTTTAACTAGAACTGTTTTATGTTCTTCATCATAGTATAATAATAAATCTAAGAATTCGATTTGATGGGCTGAATGTTTTCCTGTAAATTTGAGATTGTGGTTGTTATTTATATATTGATAGAACCTTGTGATACTGTCTTGTGTCCCTTTCCAGACGATAATAATATTGTCTATGTATCTATTATAATGTATAATGTTATCACTAAAGGGGTTGTTGTTCCATATGTATTGTTGTTCAAATCCATTTACATACAAGTTGGCATAGGATGGGGCAAACGTTGTCCCCATCGCTGTGCCTCTTGTCTGCAAATAACATGTATTCTCAAAATAAAAAAAAAATAATTTGTGAGTTAAAATGAATTTAATGCAGTCAACTAAAAACTCTGTATTTCAAGGGAATTCTCCAATTCTTTAATTCTGTCTCCACTGTTTCTACACCTGCATCGTGGGGGATGCAGGTGTAGAGTGAGGACACGTCACAAGTGACCCACCAATAATTCCTCTTACCACGATATACCTTCATATAATTTGATCACTTCCAGTGTGTCTTGTATATAAGCTTTAGTTCTTTTAACAACTGGTTGAAGATAAAAATCCACATATTTTGAAAGATTATCACACAAGGACCCTATCCCTGAGACAATAGGCATCCCAGGAGGATTGATAGGGTCTTTGTGGATTTTGGGAAGATGGTAAAAAATAGATTTCTTAGGAAATGGCTCATATAGGAATCGGTATTCTTCATTGTTTAGAATCTCCTCATTTTTAGCTGCAATTAATAATCGGTTCAATTCAAGAACATATTTATCTGTAGGATCTTTATCTATTATGGTGTATGTGTCTCTGTCACCCAAACGTTTGTGGACCTCTGTGAGATAGTCATTTCTGGATTGAATGACTATCCCACCGCCTTTGTCTGCCCCCCGAAACACCACATCGCTATTGTCAGATAATTTTTTAAGAGATTTCCGTTCTAAAATACTTAGATTATCATTATATTTACTTACAGTATAGTTTTTATTCAACGTAAGCGCTTCTTCTAGATCTTTTAATACCATTGTGGTGAAAACCGGTATTTGATCTCCCTGTGCATTTAAAGGGTAAAATAGGGATTTTTTTGCTTAAATAAAGAATGCTGTATCTCGGGTTCGCTTTCATGTAATGAGCATTCTAATAGGTCGTCAATAGTACCACTATAAGTGTTTGATGTATTGCTATCACACCCATTTTCATGTTGTAATTCCTTAAGAATGCTAAGAGTATCTAGATCTCTACTCTCCAGATATTCTTTTTTTGGGAGAGTGTTTAGTTGTGGATTCTTTAAATAATATCTCTGCAACGTTAATTTTCGAATGTATTTTTGCAGATCCAAATATATTTCTAATTTATTAGGTGGAGCTTTAGGTGCAAAATTGAGTCCTTTGTTCAATAATCTTATCATTATTATCTAGCTCTAATTTTGCTAAATTAAAAATATCCGCTTTCTCTCTTCCTAATATCTGGGTGTCCTTTCTTTGACAGGACGTAACTAATAAAGTGGCCAGTGAGTGTGTGTATGTACAGTGGATATAAAAAGCCTACACACCTCTGTTAAAATGTCGGGTTTCTGTGATGTAAAAAAATGAGACAAAGATAAATCATTTCAGAACTTTTTCCACCTTTAATGTGACCTATAAACTGTACAACTCAATTGAAAAACAAACTGTATTAGTATTAGTTTAAGGGTGTTCACATAGGTACCTAATACATGTTGTTGTGTTTTTTTTTGCTATCTGCAGCAGTTTTCTGGATATATTGTGATTTTTAAATGCTGAAAATCAGGTTTAAATGGTTATGCTAGCTAGATAAAAAAAATGTCATGTTACATTTCATAGGTATACCATAGGCATTTAAATATTAAAACTATA
This sequence comes from Bombina bombina, assembly GCF_027579735.1. Taxonomy (NCBI): domain Eukaryota; kingdom Metazoa; phylum Chordata; class Amphibia; order Anura; family Bombinatoridae; genus Bombina; species Bombina bombina. Next base: position 1,101,324,777 of record NC_069502.1, on the reverse strand, counting down.
TATTTTTTTCCTTTTTATTCTGAGCCTGTATCTTTTTTATTTTATTTTTATTTTATAATTATATTTTTTTAAATTTGTGCCTTAGTAAACACTGAATTAGTTGTGTTAAATTGTTTTAATGCTTTATAATTTTGTGCAAATGTGTTGCTATTTTTACAGGTTTAATGGCTTAGCACAATGGAAATACTAAATATAATATGTAATATGACATGAAAAAGTCGTGACCTTATAGGTTTTAGTTTTTGATATAGTGCAGCTTCATACCTATGCTTAGATTTCTGCCTGACATTTAAAAATCAGGTGTCAGCTGTGATCAAATCCCACATGAGAAAATAATCGACTGTAACTTCTCCTGATTTGCATTTTTAGATACAGAGCTTTACCATCTGCCCTTTAAAGTGTAAACGGCAAGCAACTAGTTTTGCATATATGTAGTTGTAAATGACAATCATTTTAGTACACTTTATTCTTAAGCACATTGTATGTTTGTATATTTTAATATTAGGCGAAGCTTTAGATGGTTTACAAATGGGATTCTTCTCTGTCTTTTACTCATATTTTATCACATACTTTACATAGCACTTGCACTATAAAATATTGGCTGTGATAAATGCACAAAGATGCATAATGTGGTTTTATTGATAAAACAAAGTTAAAGGGACATAATAAAGAAATCTATATTTTGACAGGATATAAGAGCCACAGGCCCAACAAGTCTGCTTATGTTTCCTATACATTGTAAGCTTAGTTTGTAGGATAGGCTTATGCTTAAAGGGAAATTCAAGTCAAAATAAAAACTGCATGCTCTTTCTGAATCATAAAAGCTCACAGGGTATACTCATACTAGTCTGTGATTGGTTGATGTCTGTCACATGATACAGACAGTGCTGACTCATAAATAACTCCATGGGAGTGAGTACAATTTTATCTCTATAGTACACATGGTCTAGTTGTGAAAAACTGTCAAAATGCTCTGATAAGAGGTGGCCTTCAAGGGGTTAGAAATTAACACATGAGCCCACCTAGGTTTAGCTTTCAACAAAGAATACCAAGAGAACAAAGCAAATTTGATGATAAAAGTAAATTGTAAAGTTGTTTAAAACGGCATGCCCTATCTGAATCATGAAAGCTTAATTTTTAGTAGTAGTTTTATATACTATGCTGCTGATATAACAAGTAATTGGAAACAATTTAACAGTACGCTGTCCCTTTAAATCTGTATCATGCAACTGGTGGAGAGGAAGCTACATTTTTTTTCCCCTGAGGAATTTATTTGATAACATACCCATTGTGCAATGTCCTTCTATATTCAATATAGAAATTTTTAATTCTGTCTTCTAACTTTAGGAACTGTTTTGTGAAATCAATGGGCGTTTGCCAAAAGATTACCTTGAAGGAGTTGGAGATTTACTAAACAGGACAAACTCTAGCTTATGTAAAGCCAAATGCTAACAATAATAATTAAAAATGATCTTCAATCTTGAGGTCATTCATCCATTTAATTATTGATCTAGATGATAAAAATGATGTGATTCTTTTATTTCTGTTCAGTAAGTAAGGTCTAATCTTTTAGAATCCCTCCTCCCCCCCCAACCTTCTTATTCGTGCCATTTGAATGTTGTTGGAGGCGTTATTGATTTTTAATTTCCCTTTTTGTGTGTGTCCCTAATGGATGATGATTAAAAAAAACAAATAAACTTTATTAAATAATTTTGGGGTTATACACTTAGCAGCAGATGTATACAGCGAGGGCTATTGTGGATGATTCTCAAGTAACATGTGCGGTGAGCACTGTTGTTGTTTCCAGCACCTCGTTATTATTTAATTATTATTTAATTTTATACATATATAATGCCAAAAAAAGTACTTTGATGCGTGTTATAAATTTGTCAGTATTTATTATTTCTTTTACAAGATACGATGAGTCCACGGATTTCATCCTTGTGGGATATCGCCTCCTGATCAGCAGGAGGAGGCAAAGAGCTCCACAGCATAGCTGCATAAATAGCTCCTCCCTTCCCTCCCAACCCAGTCATTCTCTTTGCCTGTGTTAGTGATAGGAAGAGGTAAAGTGAGGTGTTTAGATTCTTCAATCAAGAGTTTATTATTTTTGAAATGGTGCCAAAGTGTACTATTTTACTATAGGGTGTAGCCGTATTCCTTGTCAGCCTCTAGAGTAAAGCTACAGGTGGCTTTTAGGCAATGGGAACTGGTGGGGTTTTAGCCTCACTGCGGCTCCCATACTTGTGCTGCCCTTCTGTTGATGGTCTTAGAGAATGTTAACTAAGGCCCTTCTGTCTTCACAGGACCCCAGGAGGAAGAACAAATCCTCTTGATGCTGTGAGACTATCATGCTGTTTTTCAGCATGGAGGTAAGTGCAGTCTTTTTTATTTCTGAGGCTCTGCAGCATATCTCAGAATGGGCTGTATTCTGCCTTTCTGTTGGCGGTTAAGGGCTCGGGTAAGGGCTTCCCTCCTAACAGATGTGGTTATCATTGGTTGTAAAAAATGGGATACAGACATAATTATTTCCCCAAGTCATTCTGGCATTTATCAATGCAAGCCTAGAAACGCTGGGGTTTGTATGGGGTTCAGTTGCTCTGGACTTTGTAACGGGCAATTCTCTAATTATCTTTTTATTTATTGAATGTGGGGCTGATGCTGGGAGAGTGCCGGAGTTGGAGATTAAGGCTCTAACGGACTCCAGTGTTTGGCGGGGGCCTAGTTTTCTGTGTTTCAACTTTTCCCAGGTTATGCTATTTACCGCCCACGAAGGGCGGGCCTAGTATTTGCGTGCTTATGCCACGCAGTCGTTTGCTGATAGTGTTCCAGTCGGCAGCTTTTCATTACGGCTCCTAAGTCCACTTGTTGCTAATATCTCACAAGCGATCTTAGGCACGCCGGTTCAGAGGGGATAGTCTTGGTCCGTGGAGGCAGGTAGGAGCCGCAGCAGAGCTGCGGCGAGGTGACTGATAATTTTGGTGTGCCAGTGTGTTTTTCTTTTAGGACAGTGTCCACTTGTAGGGAATGTGGGGTGTAACTTAAACCATATTTTTCTTTTTTTTTTAGTTTAAAGGGCTACTGTAAGTAAATATTTTCTATGCCTGTTACTAACTAACTACCCCAAATACGCTTTTTATCAATAGCATTTCATTAACATATCTCTACCGTATATCAGAAATCTTGTCTGCAAATTTAATTGTTTTCCAAACCCACTCCGTGGGTATCCTTTGCTCTGTACCAATCCGTTTACAATACCTAGGTTTCAAAATGGCGCTTTAAACACAAAGTTATTGGTTTTAGTATTTTGAACATGCAGGATAACGTGACATCATCGGTGAATAAAAGATATAACTTTTAGAACGTTATGAAACTTCGTTTTGGAGAAAATATAGGTCAGTAGGTTTTAATTTAATGTTTATTAACTTTAATATGTTAGTTGTTTAGTTTACAAATTATAACAGAAAGTAATCCTTTAAGTATCGTTCTTTTATAAACTGTGACAGTTTGTTTTTTAAAGAAACAGTGCACACTTTTTCTATATATATTGGGGCTGATTATCTGTTAGGATTTCTAGCCATATTTTTTTCTGTTACACGACCAAGCTAGTTTTTGCTTACTGTTGTCATGGATGATCTTGAGCACAGTACCTGTCCTATGTGTTTAGATGCCATTGTGGAACCCCCTGTTACGCTTTGTCCCTCATGTATTGAGAGGGCCGTACAGTGTAGAGAGCAGATTTTTTTTAATAAAGATATATCTAAGGAAGGTTCTCAGACTGATGAGATTCAGGATATGCCGCAACTTTCTCCCTAAGCGTCACATCCTTTAACGCCCGCTCAGGCGACGCCATGCTCTTCAACTGCATCTGCTTCATTCACTCTGCAGGATATGGCTGCAGTTATGTCAGCCACTCTTTCCGAAGTTTTATGTAAATTGCCAGTGTTACAAGGCAAACGCAGTAGGAAAGAGGCCCAGGTGGTCCCTGCAACTTCTGATGCTTTGATGGCGATCTCCAATGTACCCTCCCAGGGCTCTAAATTGGGGGGTATGGAGGCTCTCTCTGAGGGGGAACTTTCTGACTCAGGAAGTGCATTGCCCCCGACTGATTCGGACGTGATGTCCTTCAGATTTAAGCTTGAATACCTCTGCCTGTTGCTTTGAGAGGTTTTGGTGACTGGACGACTGTGACTCTATTGTGGTCCCTCCAGAGAAATTGAATAAGATGGACAGATATTTGGAGGTTCCTTCTTATTCTGATGTTTTTCCTGTTCCTAAGAGAATTTATGGAAATTATTGCTAGGGAATGGGAAAGACCGGGTATTCCATTCTCCCCTTCCCCTATTTTTAAGAAAATGTACCCTATAGCTGACACCGTTTGGGATTCTTGGCAGACGATCCCTAAGGTGGAGGGAGCTATCTCTACCCTGGCTAAGCGTACGACTATCCCTATCGAGGACAGTTGTGCTTTCAAAGACCCCATGGATAAGAAGTTGGAGGGTCTTCTCAAAAAACTATATGTTCATCAAGGTTTTCTATTGCAACCGACGGCCTGCATTGTGACAGTCACGACTGCGGCTGCTTTTTGGTTTGACGCTCTAGAAGAGTTTCTTAGGACTGAGACTTCTTTAGAAGAAATACAGGATAGAATTAAGGCCCTTAAGCTGACCAATTCTTTTATCACGGATGCCTCCTTTCAGATCACCAAATTGGCAGCTAAGAGTTCAGGATTCTCCTTCTTAGCACAAAGAGCCATATGGTTAAAATATTGGTCTGCGGATGTGTCCTCTAAATCCAAGCTCTTAGCTATTCCTTTCAAGGGAAAGACCCTGTTCGGGCCAGACTTGAAGGAGATCATTTCTGACATTACGGGAGGTAAGGGTCACCTCCTCCCTCAAGATAAAACATCTAAGCAGGAGTAATTTTCGTTCCTTTCGAAATTTCAAGGGAGTTTCCTCTTCCTCTAAACAGGGAGGGAATTATTCACAAGCCAAGTCCACCTGGAGACCCAACCAGGCTTGGAACAAGGGTAAACAACCCAAGAAGCCTGCTGCTGCTCCCAAGACAGCATGAAGAGGCGGCCCCCGATCTGGGACCGGAACTAGTAGGGGGCAGACTTTCTCTCTTTGTCCAGGCTTGGATAAGAGACGTTCAGGATCCCTGGACACTAGAAATCGTGTCTCAAGGGTATCAGTTGGAGTTCAAAAATTCCTTCCCCAGAGGAAGGTTTCTTCTTTCACGATTATCTGTCGACCAGAGAGGCGTTCTTATGCTGTGTAAGAGATCTCTCCTCCATGGGAGTAATATGCCCTGTTCCAATACAGGAACAGGGGCAGGGGTTTTACTCAAATCTTTGTAATTCCCAAAAATGAGGGAACGTTCCGACCTATTTTAGATCTCAAAAGTCTAGACAAGTTTCTCAGAATTCCATCCTTCAAGATGGAAACTATTCGGACCATTCTTCCGTTGATCCTGTAGGGTCAATATATGACTACCGTGGAGCTAAAGGATGCATATCTTCATGTTCCTATCCATAGAGATCATCACAAGTTCTTGAGGTTTGCCTTTCTGGACAAACATTTTCAGTTCGTGGCCCTTCCTTTCGGTCTGGCCACGGCACCCAGAATTTTCACAAAGGTTCTGGGGTCTCTGCTGGCGGTTCTCAGGCCGCGGGGCATTGCAGTGGCGCCTTATCTGGACGATATTCTGATCCAGACATCGTCTTATCAGCTAGCAAAGTCCCATAAAGACATTGTTCTGTCCTTTCTAAGGACTCACAGGTGGAAGGTGAATCTGGAAAAGAGTTCACTAATTCCACAGACAAGGGTTCCTTTCCTGGGAACTCTAATTGACTCTCTATCCATGAAGATCTTTTTGACGGAAGCCAGAAAGTTAAAGATTCTGAATACATGCAGATCCCTTCAGTCCAATCCTCGGCCGTCAGTGGCTCAGTGCATGGAAGTAATTGGATTGATGGTGGCAGCAATGGACATCAGTCCGTTTGCTCGTTTTCATCTCAGACTTCTACAACTGAGCATGCTCATACAGTGGAATGGAGATTATGCCAATTTGTCTCCTCAAATAGATCTAGATCAGGAGACAAGGGACTCTCTTCTGTGGTGGTTGTCGCTGGATCATCTGTCCCAGGGGACATTCTTCCACAGACCCTCATGGGAGATAGTGACAACGGATGCCAGTCTGATAGGATGGGGAGCTACAGTCTGGAATTCCTTGAAGGCTCAAGGTGTGTGGACTCGATCGGAGTCTCTACTTCCCATCAACATTCTGGAGTTGAGGGCAATATTCAATTCGCTTCAGGCTTGGCTTCAGTTGGCTTCGACCAAATTCATCAGATTCCAGTCGGACAACATCACGACTGTAGTTTACATCAATCATCAGGGAGGAACAAGGAGTTCCTTAGCGATGACTGACAGGAGTAGCTAGGATAATTCAGTGGGCGGAGACTCACTCTTGTTCTGTCGGCAGTCCACATCCTAGGAGTGGACAATTGGGAGGCGGATTTTTTGAGCAGACAGACGTTTCATCTGGGGGAATGGGAACTCTATCCGGAGGTATTTGCCAACCTGATTTTCAGATGGGGCAGGCCGGAGCTGGATCTTATGGCATCTCTTCAGAATGCCAAGCTACCGAGATACGGATCCAGGTCCAGGGATCCTCAGGACGAACTGATAGATGCCTTGGCAGTGCCTTGGCCATTCAACCTAGCTTATGTGTTCCCTCCGTTTGCTCTCCTTCCCCGGTTGATTGCTCGAGTGAAACAGGAGAGGGCTTCGGTGATTCTCATCGCTCCTGCGTGGCCTTGCAGGACTTGGTATGCCGATCTGGTGGATATGTCATCTCTGCCACCGTGGAAGCTTCCATTGTGGCAGGACCTCATTCAGGGACCCTTCCATCATCCGAATCTAATTTCTCTGCAGCTGACTGCTTGGAGATTGAACGCTTGATTTCATCGAAGCGAGGGTTCTCTGATTCGGTCATTGATACCTTGATTCAGGCACGTAAACCTGTTGCTAGAAAAATTTACCATAAGATATGGCGTAAATATCTTTATTGGTGTAAATCCAAGGGCTACTCATGGAGTAAGGTTAGGATTCCCAGGATTTTATCTTTTCTCCAGGAAGGATTGGAGAAAAGGTTGTCAGCAAGTTCCTTAAAGGGACAGATTTCTGCATTATCTATTTTGCTACACAAGCGTCTGGCAGATGTTCCAGATGTACAATCTTTTTTTTATCAGGCTCTGACTACAATCAGGCCTGTGTTTAGACCAATTGCTCCCCCTTGGAGTTTGAATTTAGTTCTTAATGTTCTTCAAGGGGTTCCGTTTGAACCTATGCATTCTATAGATATTAAGTTGTTATCTTGGAAAGTTTTATTTTTGGTTGCTATTTCTTCTGCTCACAGAGTTTGAGCTTTCGGCATTACAATGTGATTCTCCTTATCTTATTTTACATGCAGATAAGGTAGTGTTGCGTACCAAACCTGGTTTTCTTCCTAAGGTGGTTTCAAATAAAAATATTAATCAGGAAATTGTTGTTCCTTCATTGTGTCCTAACCCTTCTAAGAAGGAGTGACTGTTACATAATTTGGACGTGGTCCGTGCCTTTAAAGTTTTACTTACAGGCAACTAAGGAGTTTCGTCAATCTTCTTCCCTGTTTGTTGTTTTTTCAGGGAAACGTAGGGGTCAGAAAGCTACGGCTACCTCTTTCTTTTTGGCTGAAGAGTATCATTCATTTTGCATATGAGACTGCTGGACAGCAGCCTCCAGAAAGAATTACAGCTCATTCCACTAGGGCTGTGGCTTCCTCATGGGCATTTAAACATGATGCTTCTGTGGAACAGGTTTGCAAAGCTGCGACTTGGTCGTCTCTTCACACTTTTTCCAAATTTGACAAATTTGATACTTTTGCCTCGGCTGAGGCTGCTTTTGGGAGAAAGGTTCTTCAAGCAGTGGTGCCTTCCATTTAGGTTCCCTGTCTTGTCCCTCCCGTTTCATCCGTGTATTGTATCCCACAAGTAAGGATGAAATCCGTGGACTCATGGTATCTTGTAAAAGAAAAGGGAAATTTATTCTTACCTGATAAATTTGTTTCTTTTAAGATACAATAAGTCCACGGCCCTCCTTGTTTTTTATGAGACAGGTCTTTATTTTTGTTAAACTTCAGTCACCTCTGCTCCTTGGCTTTTCCTTTCTCTTCCTAACTTCGGTCGAATGACTGGGTTGGGAGGGAAGGGAGGAGCTATTTATGCAGCTCTTTTGTGGAGCTCTTTGCTTCCTCCTGCTGACCAGGATGCGATATCCCATAAGTAAGGATGAAATCCGTGGACTCATAGTATCGTTAAAGAAACAAATTTATCAGGTAAGAATAAATTTCCCTTTTCATGAAATCTAAGGACTGTTTAGCAGCATTTTCACATGTGAGTATACATAATAGCATTAACGGAAGTCACAAATTTGCAGGCAGCAACCATATTATGAGCATCTTGTGCGTTCATGCATCCCAATTCCCATAGTTCATACATCCCAAATAGGTTGGTTGAAAATGTTTTACAGCATTTGTAAAACTTGTGGGTGTGTCACTGTCCACCTATAGAGCTTTAGGAGATGTATTTATCTAATAACTGTTCTAGGGATGAGTTGCGTACAAATATACTTATTCTGATGTTTCAGTATTAACTTCTTTTGAAAATGGAGAAAAAAACATGAAGTATTTTAGTAAATGGTGTTATTCCTTCATAGCAAAATAGGTAACTTGTGAACCCTAAATCATATGTGTAAGGAGGAAAAACTTCTGTGCCCTGATATAACAACTCCAACACGGTTATTGGTAAAGAGTAGCTTGTGTTTTTGTTCTTTGCATTTATTATAAATTGTGATCTCTAATCTGGCAGCCTTTGTTCATGTGCTGAACTTCATAAAGTAACTGACACCTAATTTCTGTGATGAAAGATGACCGGCAGTGTACAGTTACATCCTGCAGGCAGGAACTGGTGTAAAGCAGTGCAAGAGTCATAGCTTACTCTGTATTTAATAAATCCATGCTCCGCTACAAAAATACAACCTCCTAAGCTTGTACAGGTTTGCTATAACTCTTTGTGACATTAAAATTGATTAAATGTCTGCAATCCTTTAAAAGGATAGCAAACACCAAACATTTTATTATATAAAAAGATAGATAATCCCTTTATTTACCATTTACCAGTTTTGCATAACAAACACATTTATAGAAATATACTTTACCTCTGTAATTACCCTGTATCTAAGCTTCTGCAGACGGCCTCATCTCAGATCTTTTGACAGACTTGCATTTCAGGCAATTTGTGCTGACTCTTTAATAACTTCACGTGCATGAGCGCAATATTATCTATATGAAACACATGAACTAACGCCCTCTAGCTGTGAAAAACTGTCAAATGCATTTAGATAAGAGGCAGTCTTCAAAGGTTTAGAAATTTAGCATATAAGCTTACCTAGGTTTAGCTTTCAACTAAGAATAACAAGAGAACAAAGCAAATTTGATGATAAAAGTAAATTAGAAAGTTGTTTGAAATTACATGACCTATCTAAATCATGAAAGTTTAATTTGGACTTTACTATCCCTTTTAATACAATTATTTTGCAATTGTTACTGCATTGTGTAGCACCTTTGCAGTTGTAAGAAAGTGTTACATTGTCAAATGATAGATGTGTCTGTGTATATGTCTGTCTATAATGTATGTATATTTATGAATATAGTGTATGCATCTTTTTCTTGCTCTCGCTTTATCGCTCCTTCCTTTCTTTCCTTCCTTCTCTTTCCCATCAAATCATCAGATACCTAAACGAGCAAGATGACTGCTTTTACTCAGACATTGCATTTTGTTTTACAGGAATAATAAGTGCAAACACAGACACCGTAGCTTTGCACTTGAACTTCTTAGGTATTTGTAAATACTCCTTTTATATTCCAGTAGGGCATGTAAGGACAATTTATCCTGGGCTTGGACTGCAGCTTAAATTGTTGTTAATCTAACCTTATTAACGCTGCATGCTTTATCGCATTTCCTTCCTGATACTTTTTCATGAAAAAATCTGCTCTTTCCTGGGGTGTAATACTGTCTAATCTATCTTTATTATTAGACCTGCAATCTTGGCCACTTTTTTTCTTTGATTTATATTTTTGTTTTATATATTCTCCCTCTTTAAAAGGACACTGAACCCAATTTTTTTTTTTCGTGATCCAGATAGAGCATGAAATTAAGCAACTTTCGAATTTACTCCCATTATCAAATTTTATTCTCTTGGTATCTTTATTTGAAATGCAAGAATGTAAGTTTATATGCCGGCCCATTTTTGGTGAACAACCTGGGTTGTCCTTGCAAGCTTAGATGCCTTCTTTTTCAAATAAAGATAGCAAGAGAACAAAGAATAATTGATAATAGGAGTAAATTAGAAAGTTGCTTAAAATAGCATGCTCTATCTGAATCACGAAAGAAAAAAATTTGGGTTCAGTGTCCCTTTACAGCTTCCCAACTGTCCTTACTCTCAAAACAGGTAAACTATAAAATTAAAAAAAAAACTTCTAGACCTTTAAGTCTGTGATATTTCAAAAATAAATAAAAAGAAAAATTAATATTTTTCATGCATGTATTTTTTTTTTTTTAAGTTTCAAACAAACTACAATTAACATGGTGAGATAGGAAGAAGTAAGTTTTCCCATTTGCCTTCTAGTACAAGCACATAGCTCATTAAGTCAGGGGTTGACAAATCTGTTTAACATTTTGGAGCCAGTAAGAATATTTAGTAGCCAGATACTTTTAGGAGTCAGACAAAGGTATATGTATATAGATCTATGGAGAATAACTTAAAAACTTAGGAGCCAGGGGTAAAATTCTTGGAGCCAGTGGCTCCCTGGCTTGGTAGAGCCATGCACTAAGTGAAATCTATTAATTATGTTTGAGATAAAATGTAATTAGTATGATTACAATTCTAACACCTATAATATTGTATGCTATTTCGGGATCTTGAAAGAATAAAATTAGGTTTTGTGACCCATTAGGTAAGTTCTGAAACCAAGCAAAGGATATCCTAGCCTCAAAATGTAAGCTTTTAACACCAGTATTTTAGCAAAAATGCTTATAGGAAAAGCTCACTGTTTCATTATAACATTTACTCTGTACAGGTGCATATATACATTTGCCCTGTGCACATGCATTTAAATGAAATGTAATGTTCTTGCTCAGAGAGCCAGTGCTAATATATATCATATTAGCAATAACTAAATATTTTTGTCATCAGTAGCGTGTTATCTGCCCCTGCTGTCTATCTGAGCAGGAATGTCATTTGAATGTGATGTGTTTAGCATATATAAGCTCGGTGTGCACTGAATTAGTTATGGTTTATTTACATGTGTATTTAGTGTGTGTGTATAACTTGTTAGAAGATTGTTTGTCACTGTTTTAGCAGGCTATAACCATCTAACACATGGGGCGCAGGTCAGTGTTTTTGGTACAATTACGGATATGAAACAGTCCTAAAATTACCCAGTGACATAAACTTTCATGATTCAGATAGAGCAGCAATTTTAAACAACTTTCCAATGTACTTCCGTTAACAGAATGTGCACAGTCTTTTTATATTTATACTTTTTAAGTCACCAGCTCCTACTGAGCATGTGCAAGAATACACAGAATATATGTATATGCATTTTATTCTTTTTTTCCCACTCTTGTATCGTGTATCAGCCAGACATAACTTTGAAATTTGTCCGAAAAGAATCTGCTACTCAGATTTCAGACTGAGGGCTATTGCATTGTCTTTTTATCATGTGCTTGATTATGCAAATCTATGGTCTTTACTGGTCCTTTAAGTCTGTTCACTCCTCCAAAGCACTATTTTGCGTTATGACCTCCCCAAAGCACACATTTTTAGTTCTGCTTTACTTCTGTTTCCTGGGGCCACAAACCGTGGAGCAAATTTGTTTGTCGCCCTGTTAGTTGGAAGATTTATAATTTATTTGAAGGAGGCAATGTTATTACAATGTGTAATGTAGTCAATGTTTGAGTTTTTTCAAGATAACCCAACACAAAATTAAAATGATCCCTCTCCAGATTGCATAAGTGTATTGTATATTTCTGCAACACTTAATAAAAAGTAACATTTTAATGTACCCCTGCTGAGCATTTGGCAGCTGCGTAAATGTGAAAATCGGTGATATCTGCAAGGATAAAATAAAAGGCTTACTGTGAAGAACATCAAAAACACCCAATAATTTATATTTCATAGCACATTATCTGACCCTCTGAAACCCCTTTTACATAGAAAAAAAATATACTTTTTTTTATTTGTAAAAGATACACAGAAACATACAAAGTATGAATATAATAATGAAAAATAGTACACTGAAAGCATCGAGACTGCAGTGGTAGTTTGTGCAAAATACATCAAGACTATGGGAGTGATTGCTCCAGTTCTTTTGCTAGAACACGGGATGGGATTTTATTCAAATCTCTTCAATGTTCCAAAGAAGGAGAGTGAACTTTCAGACCAGTTCTGTATCTAAAAGCTCTTAACAAGTTTGTCAGAATTCCTATTTCAAAATGGAAGCTATTTGGACTATTCTGCGTTTTTGTTCAGCAAGGTCAGTTTGTCCACAATAGATTTAAAGGGACAGTATACTATAAAATAGTTTTTCCCTTAATGTGTTTCCAATTAAGTTTTTTTTACCAGCTTCAGAGTATAAAATGTATGAGATCTGTTTTTAAGGCTTATTTGTGTATATGAATTAGCTGATTTTGTGTTTTGAAGCCACAACCTAATAAAATGGGTTGAGCTTGTAGGTATAATCAGATTACTTTATCACATTGTGTACATATACCTGCTTCTTTTTATTAATACTTGGAGAGAACAATGGAAAATTAACATTTTATTACCTTACCTCTACTATAACCCACTGGGAGTGTAATTTCTAATACTGGCTGTGATCACACAGCTTGGCCTCGAGGCCAAAAACTTTTAGAATAGGTGGGGATACCACAGGCTAAATAAACTAATTCAAATGCCAATATGAGGGTAATGGAAATACTTGTAAACAATTTAATACACTCCAGCAGGTAACGTGGATCATTGGGAACAAATTAATGGGGAGACATTTTTTGAGTAAACTGTCCCTTTAAATAATACTTATCTTCATGTTACAATTCACAAGGATCATTACCAGTTTTTGAGGTTTTCCTGTCTAGACAAGCATTTTCAGTTTGTTACCCTACCATTTGGTCTGGCTACAGCTCTAAAAATTCTCTCAAATGCCCTCAGTGTCCTACTGTCTGTGATCAGATCCCAAGGTATTGCAGTGTTTCCTTACCTGGAAGATATCTTGGTTCAAGCTCCATCTTTCATTTAACAGAGTCTTGAACCAACAGACTGTTGTTTTTTCAACAGCATGGTTGCAAGATCAATTTTTCAAAGAGTTCTTTGGTGCCTCAGCCAAGGGTTATATTTCTGAGAGCACAAGAGGTTTGGGCTCCTTGGGAGGCGCGGTTGCCAATAAATGTTAGCGGACTCCATGCTGTTTTCAGAGCTCTTCAGACTTAACCTCTGGAAATGGAGATGACTCCCTTTTTCAATAATCGGACAATGTCACAGCAGTGGCTTATATCAATCATCAGAGTGGGAACTCACAGTTCCCTAGCCATGAGGAAAATGTCTTAATTTCTCTCATGGACAGAAGCCAATTGTCTGGTTTCTGCCGTTCATTTTCCAAGAGTGAACAACTGGGGAAAAGATTTTGCATCCAGGGGAATGGTCTCTTCATCATGCTGTGTTCAATCAAATTGGAGGTCTTTGGGGTCTCCCAGTGATAGATCAGAAACCACAAACTTCCCAGGTACATTACGAGGTCCAAGGATCCTCAGGCAGAGTTTGTGGATTCTCTAATAGCTTATTGGTTGTTTTAGCATGCTTATCTGTTTCCTCCTCTGTTTCTTCTTCCAAGAGTGATTTCCAAGATAAGGCTAGAGAACTCGTCTGTAATCCTGCTTTCTTCTGCTTGGCCCGCAGGATTTGATATGCAGATCTGGTTCAGATGTCCAGTTGCCCTCCTTGGCCCCTTACTCAATGACTAGACCTATCTCAAGGTCCATTTTTTTCCATCTGGGTCTCAAATCTCTAAGCTTGATGGCATGAAGATTGAATGGTTAGTTGTTAAGCATAGAGGTTTCTCAGATTTTGTGATTGAGGCTTTGATCCAGACTCATAACCCTCTGACAAGGAAGATTTATCATAAGGGCTGGAAGGCTTTTTATTTCTTGGTGTATAGATCATGTTTTTTTTTTTCTGGCATTCTTTAGGAAATTTCTAGAATTTTTCAGTTCTTACAGGATGGTTTGGATAAGGGCCTATCTGCCAGTTCTTTGAAAGGGCAGATTTCTGCTCTTTTCAGTTTTTGTTTCATTGGAAGATTGCTGATCTAACTCACATTTGTGGCTTTGTTCATGCTTTGGCATGGATTAAGTCTGTGATCAAGTCAATTTAGTCTCCTTGGAATCTTAACTTGTTTTTTAAAGGTTTTACAGACTTTCCCATTTGAGCCTATGCATAACGTGGATATTAAGCTACTTCTTGAAAATTTTGTTCCTGAATTATCTGCTCTTTCTTGTGATCCACATCTTCTTTTCCATCAGGATAATGCTTTTTTTAAGAACTGCATTTGATTTTTTGCCTAAGGGGGTATCTTCAGAGAACTTTAGTCAGGAAATTGTCACTTCTTTTATGACCTAATCCAAAGACTGCTTTAGAGAGATGCTACTAAGGATTTTAGACAAACTACAAAGTGCAAAATACTTCTGCTGTTTCTTTGGCTGCCTGTTGGAAGCTTTTGATTTTTTTATTCAGGGTATGGTGCTAGTCATTGGGGTGTTATACAGGAAATACATGCTAAATAGAATAATATATTGAATGTAAAGATTAATCTGATTTATGTATTGAAATATTTCTATTTTAGATATGGAAGAAAGTGTAAGGTTTTAGTTTTCAAAATGCAGTTTGTGCCACCATGATGTGAGTGGTTTCTTTAATTAAAGGGACAGTCTACTATAGATAATCCTGATTACTCATTCCCTAGTTTTGTATAACCAGCACTGTTATATTAATATAATACATATTACCTCTTGATTGCCTTGTATCCAAGCCTCTGCAGACTGCCCCTTATCTTAGTGCTTTTTACAAACTTGCATTTTAGCCAATCCATGCTGGTTCCTGCATAACTCCACATATGAGTAAGCACATTATCTATATGGCGCACATGAACTAGCACTGTCTGGCTGTGAAAACCTAATAAATGCAGATAATAGGCGGCCTGCAGAGGTTTAGAGGTTATAAAGTATATTAATATAACAATGTTGGTTGAGCAAAGCTGGGGAACTAAAGGCGTTTAAACAATAATAATTAAAAATAAACTTTCCTTTTAATCTTCTCTTCTGAGGTCAATTAGTGACAGCTATAAATGAGTCATTAGAATTTACAAGCAATGGCTGTAAGGTATATTGCAATGTTAAGTCTAGAGTCTGCACTTCCAATTCTAACAGAAATGGTAAAGCCCACATTAAAAAAAAAAAAAAAAAAAGTAAAGGGGACACAACAATGAATGCATATTACAAAGTGATTTTGATATACAAATTTAAACTTTTTATAGAAAATCTCAGTGTTGAATGTATCTTTCTATACACACACCAAGGATGGAGTCAGATTGTAAAGAGGTAGATATTGGGGAAGGTTTGACAAGGCTGTTCTAATGTTTATTGAAGTGTCAGACAAACTTCGGCCAGCTAGTGTTTGCAGTTGACAATAAGGGCTTTCATGCAACAGACACCATTTATTTTTTAGAACCGTTGATTATGTATAAATGTAAATATTGAATATCTGTTATCCGTGCTTGACACAATTTTTTTTCCCTGTTAGTAAGATTAAATACTGCTACCCCATACTTGAGAGGTAGTGACACACTTTTTAATGTATAATTGAGTTATTACACTGTCCAAGTGCACATTTTTTCTTTATCTTATTGTTTTGATTAGAGCCTATGATATTTTCTTTTATATTAAACAAGGGTAAAATTAAAGTTTTGAGGCAAATGTTGACAATATCTGCAATAACTTTGGCTTTATGTTTGCATTGTATTTTAAACCTCTGTTCAAAATTGTATATTATGCCAATAAACTAAACCTTTTGGCTGCTTGTGTTGCCTTACTTGTTCAGATCAGTTATGAAATACAAATCCCAAGTCGTGGTGTAATAATTGTGCTTTTAATGTTTAAATCCCACAGGCATTAATTATACTTTGTGTTCCACATGAGGTTTTGCTTTTATTTAAATTAAAAAGACATGCTTTCCAATATCTGCATGAACACCCTGTTTTGCATATTGTTTTCTTAACAAATAACAGGAAGTGTAATTTGAATCCTAAATTTAAAGGGACATTAAACACAAATTGTAAACTACATGATTATAAACTATCATATCTGAGGATATTTTTGCAACGAAAACTGCAGCTTCATTTTGTCAAATGTGAATATTTGGCTTTCTTTCATGTAATTGGCAAGAGTCCATGAGCTAGTGACGTATGGGATATACAATCCTACCAGGAGGGGCAAAGTTTCCCAAACCTCAAAATGCCTATAAAATACACCCCTTACCACACCCACAATTCAGTTTTACAAACTTTGCCTCCTATGGAGGTGGTGAAGTAAGTTTGTGCTAAGATTTCTACGTTGATATGTGCTTCACAGCATTTAAAGCCTGATTCCTCTGAGTACAGTGAATGTCAGAGGGATGTGAAGGGAGTATCACTTATTGAATGCAATGGTTTTCCTCATGGGGATCTATTTCATAGGTTCTCTGTTATCGGTCATAGAGATTCATCTCCTACCTCCCTTTTCAGATCGACGATATACTCTCATATTCCATTACCTCTACTGATAGCCAAACCAGTATTGAAATAGTTATCTGCTATATGTGGATAGGTGTCTTCAGGTAAGTATGTTTTCATTACTTAAGACACTCTCGGCTATGGTTTGGCACTTTATGTATTTATATAAAGTTTTAAATATATGTATTTTACTTATTTGCCATGATTCAGGTTTCAGTATATTTCCTTTTGCAGACTGTCAGTTTCATATCTGGGAAATGCATTTTTCCAAAATGTATTTCTTACCTGGGGTGTAACGTCTTTTTTCTATTGACTTTCATTTTTCTAAATCACGGGCAGAATTAGGCTCACGAGGTCGCAAAATGCTAAAGTTTATTGCGTCATTCTTGTCGCGATATTTTTTTCGTGCGAAGTTACGTTCGTTGACGCAAATTTGTTATTTCCGGAGTCTTAGTTGACGCCGGGTCCTTAAACAAGGCTGCGTCATCTATGACGCGAGTGTGTCGTTTCCCGACAGTTTTGGGGGCAAAAAAGATTTTTCTGTTGGTTGTGCGTCATACTTGGCGCCAAATATTTTCATTATTTTAGACCCCATTCCTATTTGCCTCTTGCCTTTTTCTATGTCAGAGGGCTATTCTGAAGCAGCTTTTGGGAGAAAAATTTAGCAGGCTGTGGTGCCCTCAGAATAGGGTCTGCCTCTTCCTTTTTGTTCCCTCCTGTTATTTATTCAGTGTCCTCTGGAGCTTGGATATAGTTTTCCCAACAGTAAGGAATTAAGCCGTGGACTCTCCCTATCTTAGGAAGGAAAACATAATTTATGCTTACCAGATAAATTCCTTTCCTTCCAGATAGGGAAAGTCCACGGCCCCCGCCCTTTTTTTTTTTTTTTCTTGTCTATGGGCGGTCCCCTATCATTCATTTTTATTCTTCTGGCACCATTTATACCCTAATGTTCCTCCTACTTTTCCTTGTTCCCTCGGCAGAATGACTGTGATAATGAGTAAGTGGGAGGGATATTTAAGCCTTTTACTGGGGTGTCTTTGCCTCCTCCTGGTGGCCAGGTGTTGTATTTTCCAACAGTAAGGCATGAAGCCGTGACTCCCTATCTGGAAGGAAAGGAATTTATCTAGCATAAATTGTTTTTCTTTCATGTAATTAGCAAGAGTCCATGAGCTAGTGACGTATGGGATATACATTCCTACCAGGAGGGGCAAAGCTTCCCAAACCTCAAAATGCCTACAAATACACCCCTCACCACACCCACAAATCAGTTTTACAAACTTTGCCTCCCGTGGAGGTGGTGAAGTAAGTTTGTGCTAGATTCTTCGTTGATATGCGCTCCGCAGCAGGTTGGAGCCCGGTTTTCCTCTCAGCGTGCAGTGAATGTCAGAGGGATGTGAGGAGAGCCTATTTGAATTCAATGATCTCCTTCTACGGGGTCTATTTCATAGGTTCTCTGTTATCGGTCGTAGAGATTCATCTCTTACCTCCCTTTTCAGATCGACGATATACTCTTATATATACCATTACCTCTACTGATTCTCGTTTCAGTACTGGTTTGGCTTTCTACTACTTGTAGATGAGTGTCCTGGGGTAAGTAAGTCTTATTTTTGTGACACTCTAAGCTATGGTTGGGCACTTTTATATAAAGTTCTAAATATTTGTGTTTAAACATTTATTTGCCTTGATTCAGGATGTTCAATATTCCTTATTTCAGACAGTCAGTTTCATTATTTGGGATGATGCATTTGAATAATCAATTTTTTTCTTACCTTAAAATTTGACTTTTTTCCCTGTGGGCTGTTAGGCTCGCGGGGGCTGAAAATGCTTCATTTTATTGCGTCATTCTTGGCGCAGACTTTTTTGGCGCAAAAAAATTTCTTTGTTATTTCCGGCGTCATACTTGTCACCGGAAGTTGCGTCATTTTTTACGTTTTTGCGCCAAAAGTGTCGGCGTTACCGGATGTGGCGTCATTTTTGGCGCTAAAAGCATTTAGGCGCCAAATAATGTGGGCGTCTTTTTTTGGCGCTAAAAAATATGGGCGTCATTATTGTCTTCACATTATTTAAGTCTCATTGTTTATTTGCTTCTGGTTGCTAGAAGCTTGTTCACTGGCATTTTTTCCCATTCCTGAAACTGTCATTTAGGAATATGTTGTTTTTTCTATTACATATTGCAAGATGTCTCAGATTGACCCTGAATCAGAAGATACTTCTGGAAAATCGCTGCCTAATGCTGGATCTACCAAAGTTAAGTGTATTTGCTGTAAACTTGTGGTATCTGTTCCTCCAGCTGTTGTTTGTAATGAATGTCATGACAAACTTGTTAATGCAGATAATATTTCTTTTAGTAATGTTACATTACCTGTTGCTGTTCCATCAACATCTAATACTCAGAGTGTTCCTGTTAACATAAGAGATTTTGTTTCTAAATCCATTAAGAAGGCTATGTCTGTTATTCCTCCTTCTAGTAAACGTAAAAGGTCTTTTAAAACTTCTCATTTTTCAGATGAATTTTTAAATGAACATCATCATTCTGATAATGATTCCTCTGGTTCAGAGGATTCTGTCTCAGAGGTTGATGCTGATAAATCTTCATATTTATTCAAAATGGAATTTATTCGTTCTTTACTTAAAGAAGTCTTAATTGCATTAGAAATAGAGGAATCTGGTCCTCTTGATACTAAATCTAAACGTTTAAATAAGGTTTTTAAATCTCCTGTAGTTATTCCAGAAGTTTTTCCTGTCCCTGATGCTATTTCTGAAGTAATTTCCAGGGAATGGAATAATTTGGGTAATTCATTTACTCCTTCAAAACGATTTAAGCAATTATATCCTGTGCCATCTGACAGATTAGAGTTTTGGGACAAAATCCCTAAGGTTGATGGGGCTATCTCTACTCTTGCTAAACGTACTACTATTCCTACGGCAGATAGTACTTCCTTTAAGGATCCTTTAGATAGGAAACTTGAATCCTTTCTAAGAAAAGCTTACTTATGTTCAGATAATCTTCTTAGACCTGCTATATCTTTAGCAGATGTTGCTGCAGCTTCAACTTTTTGGTTAAAAGCTTTAGCGCAACAAGTAACAGATCATAATTTTCATAGCATTGTTTATCTTCTTCAACATGCTAATAATTTTATTTGTGATGCCATCTTTGATATCATTAGGGTTGATGTCAGGTATATGTCTCTAGCTTTTTTAGCTAGAAGAGCTTTATGGCTTAAAACTTGGAATGCTGATATGTCTTCTAAGTCAACTTTGCTTTCCCTTTCTTTCCAGGGTAATAAATTATTTGGTTCACAGTTGGATTCTATTATTTCAACTGTTACTGGGGGGAAAGGAACTTTTTTACCACAGGATAAAAAAATCTAAAGGTAAATTTAGGTCTACTAATCGTTTTCGTTCATTTCGTCACAATAAGGAACAAAAGCCTGATCCTTCCCCTACAGGAGCGGTATCAGTTTGGAAACCATCTCCAGTCTGGAATAAATCCAAGCCTTTTAGAAAGCCAAAGCCAGCTCCCAAGTCAACATGAAGGGGCGGCCCTCATTCCAGCCCAGCTGGTAGGGGGCAGATTACGATTTTTCAAAGAAATTTGGATCAATTCGATTCACAATCTTTGGATTCAGAACATTGTTTCACAAGGGTACAGAATAGGCTTCAAGATAAGGCCTCCTGCAAGAAGATTTTTTCTTTCCCGTATCTCAGTAAATCCCGTGAAGGCTCAAGCATTTCTGAAATGTGTTTCAGATCTAGAGTTGGCTGGAGTAATTATGCCAGTTCCAGTTCTGGAACAGGGGCGGGGGTTTTACTCAAATCTCTTCATTGTACCAAAGAAGGAGAATTCCTTCAGACCAGTTCTGGATTTAAAAATATTGAATCATTACGTAAGGATACCAACATTCAAAATGGTAACTATAGGGACTATTCTGCCTTTTGTTCAGCAAGGGCATTATATGTCCACAATAGATTTACAGGATGCATATCTGCATATTCAGATTCATCCAGATCACTATCAGTTTCTGAGATTCTCTTTCCTAGACAAGCATTACCAGTTTGTGGCTCTGCCGTTTTGGCCTAGCAACAGCTCCAAGGATTTTTACAAAGGTTCTCGGTGCCCTTCTGTTTGTAATCAGAGAACAGGGTATTGTGGTATTTCCTTATTTGGACGATATCTTGGTACTTGCTCAGTCTTCACATTTAGCAGAATCTCATACGAATCGACTTGTATTGTTTCTTCGAGAACATGGTTGGAGGATCAATTTACCAGTTCATTGATTTCTCAGACAAGGGTAACCTTTTTAGGTTTCCAGATAGATTCAGTGTCCATGACTCTGTCTCTGACAGACAAGAGACTTCAAAAATTGGTTTCAGCTTGTCGAAACCTTCAGTCTCAATCATTCCCTTCGGTAGCCTTATGCATGGAAATTCTAGGTCTTATGACTGCTGCATCGGACACGATCCCCTTTGCTCGTTTTCACATGCGACCTTTTCAGCTCTGTATGCTGAACCAGTGGTGCAGGGATTATACAAAGATATCTCAATTAATATCTTTAAAACCGATTGTACGACACTCTCTGACGTGGTGGACAGATCACCATCGTTTAGTTCAGGGGGCTTCTTTTGTTCTTCCGACCTGGACTGTGATTTCAACAGATGCAAGTCTGACAGGTTGGGGAGCTGTTTGGGGGTCTCTGACAGCACAAGGGGTTTGGGAATCTCAGGAGGTGAGATTACCAATCAACATTTTGGAACTCCGTGCAATTTTCAGAGCTCTTCAGTCATGGCCTCTTCTAAAGAGAGAGTCGTTCATTTGTTTTCAGACGGACAATGTCACAACCGTGGCATATGTCAATCATCAAGGAGGGACTCACAGTCCTCTGGCTATGAAAGAAGTATCTCGAATACTGGTATGGGCGGAATCCAGCTCCTGTCTAATTTCTGCGGCTCATATCCCAGGTATAGACAATTGGGAAGCGGATTATCTCGGTCACCCAAACGTTACATCCGGGCGAATGGTCTCTTCACCCAGAGGTATTTCTTCAGATTGTTCAAATGTGGGGACTTCCAGAAATAGATCTGATGGCTTCTCATCTAAACAAGAAGCTTCCCAGGTATCTGTCCAGATCCAGGGATCCTCAGGCGGAGGCAGTGGATGCATTGTCACTTCCTTTGAAGTATCATCCTGCCTATATCTTTCCGCCTCTAGTTCTTCTTCCAAGAGTAATTTCCAAGATTCTAAAGGAGTGCTTGTTTGTTCTGCTGGTGGCTCCAGCATGGCCTCACAGGTTTTGGTATGCGGATCTTGTCCGGATGTCCACTTGCCAACTGTGGACTCTTCCGTTAAGACCAGACCTTCTATCGCAAGGTCCTTTTTTTCCATCAGGATCTCAAATCCTTAAATTTGAAGGTATGGAGATTGAACGCTTGATTCTCAGTCATAGAGGTTTCTCTGTCTCTGTGATTAATACTATGTTACAGGCTCGTAAATCTGTATCTAGGAAGATATATTATCGAGTCTGGAAGATTTACATTTCTTGGTGTTTTTCTCATCATTTTTCGAATTCCTAGAATTTTACAGTTTCTTCAGGATGGTTTGGATAAAGGTTTGTCTGCAAGTTCCTTGAAAGGACAAATCTCTGCTCTTTCTATTCTTTTTCACAGAAAGATTGCTAGTCTTCCTGATATTCATCGTTTTGTACAAGCTTTGGTTCGTATAAAACCTGTCATTAAGTCAATTTCTCCTCCTTGGAGTTTGAATTTGGTTCTGGGGGCTCTTCAGGCTCCTCTGTTTGAACCTATGCATTCGCTGGACATTAAATTACTTTCTTGGAAAGTTTTGTTTCTTTTGGCCATCTCTTCTGCTAGAAGAGTTTCTGAATTATCTGCTCTTTCTTGTGAGTCTCCTTTTCTGATTTTTCATCAGGATAAGGCGGTGTTGCGAACTTCTTTTAAATTTTTACCTAAGGTTGTGAATTCTAACAACATTAGTAGAGAAATTGTGGTTCCTTCATTGTGTCCTAATCCTAAGAATTCTAAGGAAAGATCGTTGCATTCTTTGGATGTAGTTAGAGCTTTGAAATATTATGTTGAAGCTACTAAAAATTTCTGAAAGACTTCTAGTCTATTTGTTATCTTTTCCGGTTCTAGGAAAGGTCAGAAGGCCTCTGCCATTTCTTTGGCGTCTTGGTTAAAGTCTTTGATTCATCATGCTTATG
The DNA here is from genome assembly GCF_027579735.1 of Bombina bombina. NCBI lineage: Eukaryota > Metazoa > Chordata > Amphibia > Anura > Bombinatoridae > Bombina > Bombina bombina. The sequence goes on along the minus strand of NC_069502.1, from coordinate 1,101,301,633 downwards.
TCGAGTCGGGTAAAACTCCGCCTCAAAGGATTACAGCTCATTCTACTAGGTCAATTTCTACTTCCTGGGCGTTTAGGAATGAAGCTTCGGTTGATCAGATTTGCAAAGCAGCAACTTGGTCTTCTTTGCATACTTTTACTAAATTCTACCATTTTGATGTGTTTTCTTCTTCTGAAGCAGTTTTTGGTAGAAAAGTACTTCAGGCAGCTGTTTCTGTTTGATTCTTCTGCTTTTAATTTCAGTTTTTTTCATTATAAGATTTAAACTTTGTTTTGGGTGTGGATTATTTTCAGCGGAATTGGCTGTCTTTTTTTTATCCCTCCCTCTCTAGTGACTCTTGCGTGGAAGATCCACATCTTGGGTATTCATTATCCCATACGTCACTAGCTCATGGACTCTTGCTAATTACATGAAAGAAAACATAATTTATGTAAGAACTTACCTGATAAATTCATATCTTTCATATTAGCAAGAGTCCATGAGGCCCACCCTTTTTTTGTGGTGTTTTTGATTTTTTTTGTATAAAGCACAATTATTCCAATTCCTTATTTTTTATGCTTTCGCACTTTTTTCTTATCACCCCACTTCTTGGCTATTCGTTAAACTGATTTGTGGGTGTGGTGAGGGGTGTATTTGTAGGCATTTTGAGGTTTGGGAAACTTTGCCCCTCCTGGTAGGAATGTATATCCCATACGTCACTAGCTCATGGACTCTTGCTAATATGAAAGAAATTAATTTATCAGGTAAGTTCTTACATAAATTATGTTTTTACTGCTGATGGTTCTTTAAAGGGACAGTAGATGCTACTAAAAAGTCTTCAGCAATAAAATCTTTAGTGACTCATATCTAATGGGACAAAATAATGCTAGAAGAAAATGCTTTGTTTTGAATATAGCTATGTGTTTAATGCTTGGACAGGGGAACGTAAGTTCCAGAGCCGCAATGCATTACTTTGACCTTGCTAAATATATCTAGTTGGTCCATGACAAGAGCCACCAATCTCCAGTTAGCTCCCGGTAATTTCTGCTCTGGATCTTAAAGTTACAATTGTTTTAACCTCACTGCAGCGTTCAATATAGAGCTACTAGCAAGCAACAGTGCTTTAAAGGAACAGTCTAGACCCAATACATCATTTTTATTACTTATTGTTACATACCAGAGAAGCATCCTCCAACTGGTCCCACATCTATAACCTTGTAAGAAGTACATGAAGCATTTAAATATTCATAGTTTGTTAGGAGCTGAAAATGGCCTCCAAGCTCCGCCCACCTATTGCATGTTTATTTTGGTTTGTTAGTTAATCCAATTAGTCGACTTATGAATGTTTTCTTACTTGCACACGCTGATTTGTGCATATGCAATTTGAATTGGCTAACTGAAAAATATTAAACGTGCACTGCTGTCATACAAGAAAACGGCTAACTGGACAAGAAGAAAGCTGTGAGCCGAGCTTTGTGGCCATTTTCAGCTGCTAACAAACAATAATTTTTTTTAGAAGTTTCATGTACTTCTTACAAGCTTATAGATGTGGAACCCATTGCAAGATGCTTGTCAGGTTTGTAACAAGTATTGGATCTAGACTGTCCCTTTTAATTAAATGTTCTAACCATTAGATAATTTATATATCACTTTAAATCTGCAGTTTTTATCCTAAATTTTACATTCAAAAGTGCTGTACTGACAGTGCCTCGGGTGCTCCCCCTGCAATGCTGTTTATTTTTTATTTTCAATTGAGCGGCTATGGTTCTGCCAATCCCAAGACACTGGTCACCCCAAATGTAAGGTTAAACCGTGCTCTTGGAGACTGAGCTGCCGCAATATAAAAGTTTATATCAGTTTGTGGAGATTCTATTGGACAGAACTACTTGGCACTTATTTAAAATAGAAAATGCAGATTTAAGTGAGGAAGCCTGGGGCGCACCATTGGTTTAGCAAGGGGGTTTTGCAGGTAATTTTTACTGAAACTGTTTGTTGTTGAGAGCTTTTTAGTAATATTTGCTGTCCCTTTTAAAATTTAAATTTTGGCTCGTGTTTCTTCATCAGTTGATTAACCGTAAATCCTGCTCTTGCCATTTACAGTGCAAAATTGAAGGTGTTAAGTATTGCCCTGCAACTTAAAGGGCCATAATAGTAACAAAAAATGACATGCTGTAATTTTGTTAAAGGATATAATTGTAACACTATTCACCCTACACTACTGTGTGTTTAACACTTGCAAAGGGGTTAAAGGGACACTGAACCTAAATTTTTTTCTTTTGTGATTCAGATAGAGCATGCAATTTTAAGCAACTTCCTAATTTACTCCTATTATAAATTTTTCTTCGTTCACTTGCTATCTTTATTTGAAAAAGAAGGCATCTAAGCTTCTTTTTTTTGGTTCAGGACACTGGACAGCACTATTTTATTGGTGGATGAATTTATCCACCAATCAGCAAGAATAACCCAGGTTATTCACCAAAAATGGGCCGGCATCTAAACTTACATTCTTGCATTTCCAATAAAGATACCAAGAGAATGAAGAAAATTTGATAATAGGAGTAAATTATAAAGTTGCTTAAAATTGCATTCTCTATATGAATCATGAAAGAAAAATTTTGGGTTCAGTGTCCCTTTAAATAAACAGAACTGCCGCCAACTATTAATGCCCATTTTAAAGGGACATTGAAGTCAGTTGTTTAAGTATGTTGTATATATCCACAATATAACTTTGTAACGGACATCTGAATACAAAATACATTTATATAAAATTATGTAATGACCATTTTCTTTCCACATTTTGCAGAGTTTTACAAACACTGAGACTTCTAGGGATACACCCCTGATTGTGTTTGTAGTCTCTGTTGTTACCAATCACCCACTGCATGCAAATGAGTTGTATACTGCCCAAGCATGCATTAAAGCTCTGGCAAACTCCAGCCACTGTGGGGTGGGGTGGGGAATGAAAAAAAAAAAGCGCGGTAATCTACAAGTAAAAATGTAATCTATTCTACACTATATGCTCTAACAGTGATACTGTAAGTATGTAAAAAATATTTTTTTTTTTTTTACGTTTGTAAATAAAAACAATGCTGTATTTATAGCATCTAATAAATGTCATGGTTAAATATTTTTGCAGTCTCATTAGTCATAGCATTTAGGAAGCTTTTAGCTCTGTAGGCAGTTGTATCATTTTATAAGGCAGATAATTACTTTGCATTCTAGAGTTCTAGTCTCGTCATCCTTAAATCTTGGTAATTTCCCAATATACCTACTGGTGTCTGAGCTTTTCTTAGTCTTCATTGTGTGAGACTTGTACAGATCCTTCCCTGAGGCTGTTTGTATTTTTCTTTCCCAAGAGAATTCATAAAGAGATGGGTAGGGCTAGATTTTAATCGTTTATGAGTAAAAAATAAATAAATAAAAGCACATTTTTTATTTTTTTTAATAGTCAGCTGCAGTCTGTTGACAAAGAAGAACGGAGCAGCTATCCTGCCAAAAAACAAACTGTAAATTGCTTTGCCAGCTTACCTATTAAAACTTACAGGGCTGCCATAACAGGTTTTTTTTATCTTTGACTATAATAGTGTGAATTTATGTTGAACAGTGCCTGGTCTCGAAAGTACTTATTCCCCCTTACTCTTCTGTGAAGTAAATTATATAACGAGTGTATGTGGTTCATGTGACACTGGATTCCATTCTATTCATAGCTTCTGAATCTCGCTAACAAGCATGCACACAAATAATTTATTAACTCCAGAGAGGACTTTTTAGTTTTTAAAACCCCATAAATCAAAATTGATGCGTTAACAAAACAAAAAGTATCTTTAAAATGAAACTTTAAAAATGTTTTATAAGTACATAAATTTGTATTTAAAGATGTGAATGATAATCTCCCTAAGCTTACTTTGTCCTTACAGTGCAGTAAATGTGCTTAGGAGAAACAGATAAAATTAAGTTTGAAGACTTGTTTTTTAATATTAAACTGGACACTCGCCGTGCTTCTGTTTTTCCTATTGTGCCAGGAGCGCACTTGAGTTGTTTTTTTCATTTTAACCCTTTACAAGGGTGGATTAATGAAATTCCACATTTTCATATACTGTACTGCATGAAACTTGGAGCTCCTGTATCCTTGCACCCTCTGACAATTGGGGATGGCATTCAGTGATGAGTGATGTTGCTAGCTATTTCTCTTGTTAAGTGTATCCAGTCCACGGATCATCCATTACTTATGGGATATTAACTCCTCCCCAACAGGAAGTGCAAGAGGATTCACCCAGCAGAGCTGCTATATAGCTCCTCCCCTAACTGCCATTACCAGTCATTCTCTTGCACCCAACGAATAGATAGGATGTGTGAGAGGACTGTGGTGATTATACTTAGTTTCATACCTTCAATCAAAAGTTTGTTATTTTATAATAGCACCGGAGTGTGTTATTCCTTCTCTGTTAGAATTTGAAGAAGAATCTACCTGAGTTTTTCTATGATTTTAGCCGGAGTAGTTAAGATCATATTGCTGTTTCTCGGCCATCTGAGGAGAGGTAAACTTCAGATCAGGGGACAGCGGGCAGATTAATCTGCAAAGAGGTATGTAGCAGCTTATTATTTTCTGACAATGGAATTGATGAGAAAATTCTGCCATACCGATATAATGTAAACTCAGCCTTAAATGCAGTAGCAGCAACTGGTATCAGGCTGTCATGTATGTATATTTTACACTTCAGTATTCTGGGGAATGGCACTTCACTGGAATTATACTGTATGCATAAAATTTTAGCCTAATTTGCAGGGACTAGCAACAGGCTTTTTAATAACACTCAATTTATTAATGTTAAACGTTTTTTGCTGGCATGTAAAATCGTTTAATTTTCTGAGGTACTGGGTGAAAAAATGTTTTGGGCACTATTTTTTTCCACTTGGCAGTCGTTTTATTTAATTTATGACAGTTTACTGATCTCTCTCACTGTTATGTGTGAGGGGGAGGGGCCTTTTTTGGTGCTTTTGCTACGCATCAAAAAATTCAGTCAGAAGTTTGTCTTCCCTGCATGATCCAGTTCATCTCTACAGAACTCAGGGGTCTTCAAAACTTGTTTTGAGGGAGGTAATCACTCACAGCAGAGCTGTGAGATTGTAGTTGACTGTGATAAAAAAAAGTTTATTTCTGTATTTTTTATTTTTATTTTCTGCTATCAGGGTTAGTTATCCTTTGCTAATGGGAGCAATCCTTTGCTAAAATTGTGTTTTTTACAAAGATTTGATGCTATAACTTTTCAGTTTATTAATTTTCAACTGTCATAACTTTTTCTGTGCTTCTTATAGGCACAGTACGTTTTCATATTATAGTAAATTACTTGAAAAGTATTTCCAAGTTGCTAGTTTATTTGCTAGTGTGTTAAACATGTCTGATTCAGAGGAAGATATCTGTGCTATATGTGCTAAAGCCAAAGTGGAGCCCAATAGAAATTTATGTACTAACTGTATTGATGCTACTTTAAATAAAAGTCAATCTGTACAAATTGAACATATTTCACCAAACAACGAGGGGAGAGTTTTGCCGACTAACTCGCCTCACGTGTCAGTACCTGCATCTCCCGCTCGGGAGGTGCGTGATATTGTAGCGCCGAGTACATCTGGGCGGCCATTACAAATCACATTACAGGATATGGCTACTGTTATGACTGAAGTTTTGGCTAAATTACCAGAACTAAGAGGTAAGCGTGATCACTCTGGGGTGAGAACAGAGTGCGCTGATAATATTAGGGCCATGTCAGACACTGCGTCACAATTTGCAGAACATGAGGACGGAGAGCTTTATTCTGCTGGTGACGGTTCTGATCCAAACAAACTGGATTCCAATATTTCAAATTTTAAATTTAAGCTGGAAAACCTCTGTGTATTACTAGGGGAGGTGTTAGCGGCTCTGAATTGATTGTAACACAGTTGCAATACCAGAGAAAATGTGTAGGTTGGATAAATATTTTGCGGTACCGGCGAGTACTGACGTTTTTCCTATACCTAAGAGACTTACTGAAATTGTTACTAAGGAGTGGGATAGACCCGGTGTGCCGTTCTCACCCCCTCCGATATTTAGAAAGATGTTTCCAATAGACGCCACCACACGGGACTTATGGCAAACGGTCCCTAAGGTGGAGGGAGCAGTTTCTACTTTAGCTAAGCGTACCACTATCCCGGTGGAGGATAGCTGTGCCTTTTCAGATCCAATGGATAAAAAGTTAGAGGGTTACCTTAAGAAAATGTTTGTTCAACAAGGTTTTATATTGCAACCTCTTGCATGCATTGCGCCTGTCACGGCTGCAGCAGCATTTTGGTTTGAGTCTCTGGAAGAGACACTTGAATCAGCTCCATTAGATGAGATTACACACAAGCTTAAAGCCCTTAAGTTAGCTAACTCATTTATTTCAGATGCCGTAGTACATTTAACTAAACTTACGGCTAAGAATTCCGGATTCGCCATTCAGGCACGCAGAGCACTGTGGCTAAAATCCTGGTCAGCTGACGTTACTTCTAAATCTAAATTGCTTAATATACCTTTCAAAGGGCAGACCTTATTCGGGCCCGGGTTGAAAGAAATTATCGCTGACATTACAGGAGGTAAAGGCCATGCCCTGCCTCAAGACAGAGCCAAACCTAAGGCTAGACAGTCTAATTTTCGTTCCTTTCGTAATTTCAAAGCAGGAGCAGCATCAACTTCCTCTGCACCAAAACAGGAAGGAGCTGTTGCTCGCTACAGACAAGGCTGGAGACCTAACCAGCCCTGGAACAAGGGCAAGCAGGCCAGGAAACCTGCTGCTGCCCCTAAGACAGCATGAATCGAGGGCCCCCGATCCGGGAACGGATCTAGTGGGGGGCAGACTTTCTCTCTTCGCCCAGGCTTGGGCAAGAGATGTCCAGGATCCCTGGGCGTTAGAGATCATATCTCAGGGATACCTTCTAGACTTCAAATTCTCTCCCCCAAGAGGGAGATTTCATCTGTCAAGGTTGTCAACAAACCAAATAAAGAAAGAGGCGTTTCTACGCTGCGTACAAGATCTTTTATTAATGGGAGTGATCCATCCGGTTCCGCGGTCGGAACAAGGACAAGGGTTTTACTCAAATCTGTTTGTGGTTCCCAAAAAAGAGGGAACTTTCAGGCCAATCTTGGATTTAAAGATCCTAAACAAATTCCTAAGAGTTCCATCGTTCAAAATGGAAACTATTCGGACAATTTTACCCATGATCCAAAAGGGTCAGTACATGACCACAGTGGATTTAAAGGATTCTTACCTTCACATACCGATTCACAAAGATCATTACCGGTATCTAAGGTTTGCCTTTCTAGACAGGCATTACCAGTTTGTAGCTCTTCCATTCGGATTGGCTACGGCTCCGAGAATCTTCACAAAGGTTCTGGGTGCTCTTCTGGCGGTACTAAGACCGCGAGGAATTGCGGTAGCTCCGTACCTAGACGACATTCTGATACAAGCTTCAAGCTTTCAAACTGCCAAGTCTCATACAGAGTTAGTACTGGCATTTCTAAGGTCGCATGGATGGAAGGTGAACGAAAAGAAGAGTTCTCTCTTTCCACTCACAAGAGTTCCCTTCTTGGGGACTCTTATAGATTCTGTAGAAATGAAGATTTACCGGACAGAAGACAGGTTAACAAAGCTTCAAAATGCATGCCGTGTCCTTCATTCCATTCAACACCCGTCAGTAGCTCAATGCATGGAGGTGATCGGCTTAATGGTAGCAGCAATGGACATAGTACCCTTTGCACGCCTACATCTCAGACCGCTGCAATTGTGCATGCTAAGTCAGTGGAATGGGGATTACTCAGACTTGTCCCCTACTCTGAATCTGGATCAAGAGACCAGAAATTCTCTTCTATGGTGGCTTTCTCGGCCACATCTATCCAGGGGGATGCCATTCAGCAGGCCGGACTGGACAATTGTAACAACAGACGCCAGCCTACTAGGTTGGGGCGCTGTCTGGAATTCTCTGAAGGCTCAGGGACAATGGAATCAGGAGGAGAGTCTCCTACCAATAAACATTCTGGAATTGAGAGCAGTTCTCAATGCCCTTCTGGCTTGGCCCCAGTTAACAACTCGGGGGTTCATCAGGTTTCAGTCGGACAACATCACGACTGTAGCTTACATCAACCATCAGGGAGGGACAAGAAGCTCCCTAGCAATGATGGAAGTATCAAAGATAATTCGCTGGGCAGAGTCTCACTCTTGCCACCTGTCAGCAATCCACATCCCGGGAGTGGAGAACTGGGAGGCGGATTTCTTAAGTCGTCAGACTTTTCATCCGGGGGAGTGGGAACTTCATCCGGAGGTCTTTGCCCAAATACTTCGACGTTGGGGCAAACCAGAGATAGATCTCATGGCGTCTCGACAGAACGCCAAGCTTCCTCGTTACGAGTCCAGATCCAGGGATCCGGGAGCGGTTCTGATAGATGCTTTGACAGCACCTTGGACCTTCGGGATGGCTTATGTGTTTCCACCCTTCCCGATGCTTCCTCGATTGATTGCCAGAATCAAACAGGAGAGAGCATCAGTGATTCTAATAGCGCCTGCATGGCCACGCAGGACTTGGTATGCAGATCTAGTGGACATGTCATCCTGTCCACCTTGGTCGCTACCTCTGAAACAGGACCTTCTGATCCAGGGTCCCTTCAAACATCAAAATCTAATTTCTCTGAAGCTGACTGCTTGGAAATTGAACGCTTGATTTTATCAAAACGTGTTTTTTCTGAGTCAGTTATTGATACCTTAATACAGGCTAGGAAGCCTGTTACCAGAAAGATTTACCATAAGATATGGCGCAAATACTTATATTGGTGCGAATCCAAGAGTTACTCATGGAGTAAGGTTAGGATTCCGAGGATATTGTCTTTTCTACAAGAAGGTTTAGAAAAGGGTTTATCCGCTAGTTCCTTAAAGGGACAGATTTCAGCTCTGTCCATTCTTTTACACAAACGTCTGTCAGAAGTTCCGGACGTTCAAGCTTTTTGTCAGGCTAGGATCAAGCCTGTGTTTAAAACTGTTGCTCCACCATGGAGTTTGAACTTAGTTCTTAATGTTTTACAGGGGGTTCCGTTTGAACCCCTTCATTCCATTGATATCAAGTTGTTATCTTGGAAAGTTCTGTTTTTAATGGCGATTTCCTCGGCTCGAAGAGTCTCTGAGTTATCTGCCTTACATTGTGATTCTCCTTATCTGATTTTTCATTCAGACAAGGTAGTTCTGCGTACTAAACCTGGGTTCCTACCTAAGGTGGTCACTAACAGGAATATCAATCAAGAGATTGTGGTTCCATCTTTGTGTCCTAATCCTTCTTCGAAAAAGGAACGTCTGCTACACAATCTAGATGTAGTCCGTGCCCTGAAATTTTATCTACAGGCAACTAAGGATTTTCGACAAACGTCTTCCCTGTTTGTCGTTTATTCTGGTCAGAGGAGAGGTCAAAAAGCTTCGGCTACCTCTCTCTCCTTTTGGCTTCGTAGCATAATACGGTTAGCCTATGAGACTGCTGGACAGCAGCCTCCTGAAAGAATTACAGCACATTCTACTAGAGCTGTGGCTTCCACTTGGGCCTTTAAAGGGACAGTCAACCCAAAAATTACTTTAACTTATTTAGATTAGTTAAATAATGATCTTTACAGTAAACTGTAGCCAAATTTTCATCTAAATAAACTTTGGCAGAAAATACACTTACTGATCTCATCTGGCCTTTTTGAAATGGCCGCCTGACCCCTCCTCCTCTGACGTCTCCCAAAAGCTTGTACTAACAGGATCCTGTCCTTTCTTCTCGTCCCTGCGCGCTCCTGCAATTTCAGCTCTCTAGCAGCTGTTCATACCCGGCACTCACTACCTCTCATCCATGCTGTGCGCTGTGTATTACAGAGAATGAGAGGCAGTGAGTGCCGGGCAGGCGGCGATGTGATGGTCTGTGCCCCAGATTATAATAGAGAAATAATATCCAACCAGGAGCTGACTGGGCACTAGAATAAAACAGACCTTACCAAGCAATTGTTATTATATTTTATGTTTTTTAGCAGATACCTAAATCCACATTCAGCTTTATCTCAATTGATGTGGCTTGTGCCCCTGATTTTACAGCTGCGGTCCGTTACAGAAATACACCCTCCCTGCATTTGAGTGTCTGATGACCCCTTATAACCTGATTGCTTCCCAAAAAAGTAGGCACTTAGGTAGAAATAAATTTGCGCCCTTGCAGGTCTTAGAACATTTATCTAATGCGAGTGTGATCGCACAGTACTGGGACACCGGGCGCAAATTTATTTCTGCCTAAGTGCCTATTTTTTGGGGGAGCAATCAGGTTATAAGGGGTCATCAGACCCAGTGGCACATTGTCTTGTGTTTATCACTACACATGAGCTCAGCACACGCTACCTTGCCCACTGTCCTTTGTACCAGAGCCTGTCACAACACATGGACGCAGCACCCCTTCACCTTGCCCACTGGCTGTGCATGCACACACCACCTTACACACTGTCCTGTGCACCACGGTGTTTCACTACACATCACCCCTTTACCTTGTCCCACTGCAGCCACTGCCACACAGCCGCATCGAGCTTGTGCCCCTGATTTTACAGCTGCGGTCCGTTACAGAAATACACCCTCCCTGCATTTGAGTATCTGATGACCCCTTATAACCTGATTGCTCCCACCTGGGCACAAGAGGTGGTGTGATCTTACTCGCCTCCCAGACGCTGCTCCTGTTTCATCTAAAGGTTTGTGCCAGCTATGAACACACTGACAAAAAGAGCAAGCTGCAGATTTATCACATATAACGGTATATACAGCCTGTATACTGTGTGTCCGGGACAATACGTTAGTGTATATACAGCCGCCTGTATACTGTGTGTCCGGGACAATACGTTAGTGTATATACAGCCTGTATACTGTGTGTCCGGGACAATACGTTATGTGATAAATCTGCAGCTTGCTCTTACAGTAGACGTTACATTTGTTGCTCTCCGCTGGTTGAGTTTGATCACAGTGAAGATGAAATTACACTCACTGGTTTCTAAGAAATCTTTTTAGGACCTAAAACGTTTGCTAAGAGCACCACAAACACCAACCGGTGTGCAGGGACATCCCATGTAAACGGAAGCTGAGAGAGGACTATAGTTTGTGTAGGTCTGTATACACATGTGCAAAGCTGTCAGTGTGTTCATAGCTGGCACAAACCTTTAGATGAAACAGGAGCAGCGTCTGGGAGGCGAGTAAGATCACACCACCTCTTGTGCCCAGGTGGGAGCAATCAGGTTATAAGGGGTCATCAGACACTCAAATGCAGGGAGGGTGTATTTCTGTAACGGACCGCAGCTGTAAAATCAGGGGCACAAGCCACATCAATTGAGATAAAGCTGAATGTGGATTTAGGTATCTGCTAAAAAACATAAAATATAATAATAATTGCTTGGTAAGGTCTGTTTTATTCTAGTGCCCAGTCAGCTCCTGGTTGGATATTATTTCTCTATTATAATCTGGGGCACAGACCATCACATCGCCGCCTGCCCGACACTCACTGCCTCTCATTCTCTGTAATACACAGCGCACAGCATGGATGAGAGGTAGTGAGTGCCGGGTATGAACAGCTGCTAGAGAGCTGAAATTGCAGGAGCGCGCAGGGACGAGAAGAAAGGACAGGATCCTGTTAGTACAAGCTTTTGGGAGACGTCAGAGGAGGAGGGGTCAGGCGGCCATTTCAAAAAGGCCAGATGAGATCAGTAAGTGTATTTTCTGCCAAAGTTTATTTAGATGAAAATTTGGCTACAGTTTACTGTAAAGATCATTATTTAACTAATCTAAATAAGTTAAAGTAATTTTTGGGTTGACTGTCCCTTTAAGAATGAGGCTTCTGTTGAACAGATTTGCAAGGCTGCAACTTGGTCTTCTCTTCATACTTTTTCCAAATTTTACAAATTTGACACTTTTGCTTCTTCGGAGGCTGTTTTTGGGAGAAAGGTTCTTCAGGCAGTGGTTCCTTCCGTATAAAGAGCCTGCCTGTCCCTCCCGTCATCCGTGTACTTTAGCTTTGGTATTGGTATCCCATAAGTAATGGATGATCCGTGGACTGGATACACTTAACAAGAGAAAACATAATTTATGCTTACCTGATAAATTTATTTCTCTTGTAGTGTATCCAGTCCACGGCCCGCCCTGTCACTTTAAGGCAGGTAATTTTTCCATTAAACTACAGTCACCACTGTACCCTATGGTTTTCCTTTCTCTGCATGTTTTCGGTCGAATGACTGGTAATGTCAGTTAGGGGAGGAGCTATATAGCAGCTCTGCTGGGTGAATCCTCTTGCACTTCCTGTTGGGGAGGAGTTAATATCCCATAAGTAATGGATGATCCGTGGACTGGATACACTACAAGAGAAATAAATTTATCAGGTAAGCATAAATTATGTTTTTCACAGCCGTATCATGGGTTAGCACATAAAATACATAGTGGGGAGCCTACATGTTTGCAGTTTCTGTACACAGTTTAAAATTTGCATATAAAATTTACAGAAAAGGCCACATGTATTATTAATAAAGAGCAACAAAGCTGCTGCAAAAATGTAGAGAACAATGCTGCTGTCAAAAAAACAGCAACATCACTGATCTGTAAATGCACACTACTTCTGTCACAGAGTGCAAGAATACATCTTTTCCAAGATGGCGGCGCCCAGTATGAAGGTGTGGAGCTTGATCAACCAACAGCAGTAATAGATTTAAAAAACAGCTTTAAATCAAAATCCAGGCACATCACAAAACTATAACATGGCGAGTCAGTGGCGTATTAAGTTTTTGTGCTTCCCTAGGCAATCATTCTGCTGCCACCCCACCCCCCCATGCTTTTTTGGCCATGATATTTCTTTCATGTAATTAGCAAGAGTCCATGAGCTAGTGACGTATGGGATATACATTCCTACCAGGAGGGGCAAAGTTTCCCAAACCTCAAAATGCCTATAAATACACCCCTCACCACACCCACAATTCAGTTTTACAAACTTTGCCTCCGATGGAGGTGGTGAAGTAAGTTTGTGCTAGATTCTACGTTGATATGCGCTCCGCAGCAAGTTGGAGCCCGGTTTTCCTCTCAGCGTGCAGTGAATGTCAGAGGGATGTGAGGAGGGTATTGCCTATTTGAATGCAGTGATCTCCTTCTACTGTGTCTATTTCATAGGTTCTCTGTTATCGGTCGTAGAGATTCATCTCTTACCTCCCTTTTCAGATCGACGATATACTCTTATATATACCATTACCTCTGCTGATTCTCGTTTCAGTACTGGTTTGGCTTTCTACAAACATGTAGATGAGTGTCCTGGGGTAAGTAAATCTTATTTTCTGTGACACTCTAAGCTATGGTTGGGCACTTTGTTTATAAAGTTCTAAATATATGTATTCAAACATTTATTTGCCTTGACTCAGAATGTTCAACTTTCCTTATTTTCAGACAGTCAGTTTCATATTTGGGATAATGCATTTGATTTAATCATTTTTTCTTACCTTCAAAAATTTGACTTTTTTCCCTGTGGGCTGTTAGGCTCGCGGGGGCTGAAAATGCTTCATTTTATTGCGTCATTCTTGGCGTGGACTTTTTTGGCGCAAAGATTCTTTTCAGTTTCCGGCGTCATACGTGTCGCCGGAAGTTGCGTAATTTTTTTGACGTTATTTTGCACCAAAAATGTCGGCGTTCCGGATGTGGCGTCATTTTGGCGCCAAAAAGCATTTAGGCGCCAAATAATGTGGGCGTCTTATTGGCGCTAAAAATTATGGGCGTCGCTTTTGTCTCCACATTATTTAAGTCTCATTTTTCATTACTTCTGGTTGCTAGAAGCTTGTTTTTTGGCATTTTTTCCCATTCCTGATACTGTCATTTAAGGAATTTGATCAATTTTGCTTTATATGTTGTTGTTTTTTCTCTTACATATTGCAAGATGTCTCACGTTGCATCTGAGTCAGAAGATACTACAGGAAAATCGCTGTCTAGTGCTGGATCTACCAAAGCTAAGTGTATCTGCTGTAAACTTTTGGTAGCTATTTCTCCAGCTGTTGTTTGTATTGATTGTCATGACAAACTTGTTAAAGCAGATAATATTTCCTTTAGTAAAGTACCATTGCCTGTTGCAGTTCCTTCAACATCTAAGGTGCAGAATGTTCCTGATAACATAAGAGATTTTGTTTCTGAATCCATAAAGAAGGCTATGTCTGTTATTTCTCCTTCTAGTAAACGTAAAAAATCTTTTAAAACTTCTCTCCCTACAGATGAATTTTTAAATGAACATCATCATTCTGATTCTAATGACTCTTCTGGTTCAGAGGATTCTGTCTCAGAGGTTGATGCTGATAAATCTTCATATTTATTTAAAATGGAATTTATTCGTTCTTTACTTAAAGAAGTTCTAATTGCTTTAGAAATAGAGGATTCTGGTCCTCTTGATACTAATTCTAAACGTTTGGATAAGGTATTTAAATCTCCTGTGGTTATTCCAGAAGTTTTTCCTGTTCCTAATGCTATTTCTGCAGTAATTTCCAAAGAATGGGATAAATTGGGTAATTCATTTACTCCCTCTAAACGTTTTAAGCAATTATATCCTGTGCCGTCTGACAGATTAGAATTTTGGGACAAAATCCCTAAAGTTGATGGGGCTATTTCTACCCTTGCTAAACGTACTACTATTCCTACGTCAGATGGTACTTCGTTTAAGGATCCTTTAGATAGGAAAATTGAGTCCTTTCTAAGAAAAGCTTATCTGTGTTCAGGTAATCTTCTTAGACCTGCTATATCTTTGGCTGATGTTGCTGCAGCTTCAACTTTTTGGTTGGAAACCTTAGCGCAACAAGTAACACATCATGATTCTCATGATATTATTATTCTTCTTCAGCATGCTAATAATTTTATCTGTGATGCCATCTTTGATATTATCAGAGTTGATGTCAGGTTTATGTCTCTAGCTATTTTAGCTAGAAGAGCTTTATGGCTTAAGACTTGGAATGCTGATATGGCTTCTAAATCAACTCTACTTTCCATTTCTTTCCAGGGTAACAAATTATTTGGTTCTCAGTTGGATTCTATTATTTCAACTGTTACTGGTGGGAAAGGAACTTTTTTACCACAGGATAAAAAATCTAAGGGTAAAAACAGAGCTAATAATCGTTTTCGTTCCTTTCGTTTCAACAAAGAACAAAAACCTGATCCTTCATCCTCAGGAGCAGTTTCAGTTTGGAAACCATCTCCAATCTGGAATAAATCCAAGCCAGCCAGAAAGGCAAAGCCTGCTTCTAAGTCCACATGAAGGTGCGGCCCTCATTCCAGCTCAGCTGGTAGGGGGCAGGTTACGTTTTTTCAAAGAAATTTGGATCAATTCTGTTCACAATCTTTGGATTCAGAACATTGTTTCAGAAGGGTACAGAATTGGTTTCAAGATGAGACCTCCTGCAAAGAGATTTTTTCTTTCCCGTGTCCCAGTAAATCCAGTAAAAGCTCAAGCATTTCTGAATTGTGTTTCAGATCTAGAGTTGACTGGAGTAATTATGCCAGTTCCAGTTCAGGAACAGGGGATGGGGTTTTATTCAAATCTCTTCATTGTACCAAAGAAGGAGAATTCCTTCAGACCAGTTCTGGATCTAAAAATATTGAATCGTTATGTAAGGATACCAACGTTCAAGATGGTAACTGTAAGGACTATTTTGCCTTTTGTTCAGCAAGGGAATTATATGTCCACAATAGATTTACAGGATGCATATCTTCATATTCCGATTCATCCGGATCATTATCGGTTCCTGAGATTCTCTTTTCTGGACAAGCATTACCAGTTTGTGGCTCTGCCGTTTGGCCTTGCTACAGCTCCAAGAATTTTTACAAAGGTTCTCGGTGCCCTTCTGTCTGTAATCAGAGAACAGGGTATTGTGGTATTTCCTTATTTGGACGATATCTTGGTACTTGCTCAGTCTTTACATTTAGCAGAATTTCATACGAATCGACTTGTGTTGTTTCTTCAAGATCATGGTTGGAGGATCAATTTACCAAAAAGTTCATTGATTCCTCAGACAAGGGTAACCTTTCTGGGTTTCCAAATAGATTCAGTGTCCATGACTCTGTCTTTAACAGACAAGAGGCGTCTAAAACTGATGGCAGCTTGTCGAAACCTTCAGTCACAATCATTCCCTTCGGTAGCCTTATGCATGGAAATTCTAGGTCTTATGACTGCTGCATCGGACGCGATCCCCTTTGCTCGTTTTCACATGCGACCTCTTCAGCTTTGTATGCTGAATCAATGGTGCAAGGATTATACATCTTTGTGTAATCCTTGCACCATTGATTCAGCATACAAAGCTGAAGAGGTCTCAATTAATATCTTTAAAACCGATTGTTCGACACTCTCTAACGTGGTGGACAGATCACCATCGTTTAATTCAGGGGGCTTCTTTTGTACTTCCGACCTGGACTGTAATTTCAACAGATGCAAGTCTCACAGGTTGGGGAGCTGTGTGGGGATCTCTGACGGCACAAGGAGTTTGGGAATCTCAGGAGGTGAGATTACCGATCAATATTTTGGAACTCCGTGCAATTTTCAGAGCTCTTCAGTTTTGGCCTCTTCTGAAGAGAGAATCGTTCATTTGTTTTCAGACAGACAATGTCACAACTGTGGCATACATCAATCATCAAGGAGGAACTCACAGTCCTCTGGCTATGAAAGAAGTATCTCGAATTTTGGTTTGGGCGGAATCCAGCTCCTGTCTAATCTCTGCGGTTCATATCCCAGGTGTAGACAATTGGGAAGCGGATTATCTCAGTCGCCAAACGTTGCATCCGGGCGAATGGTCTCTTCACCCAGAGGTATTTCTTCAGATCGTTCAAATGTGGGAACTTCCAGAAATAGATTTGATGGCGTCCCATCTAAACAAGAAACTTCCCAGGTATCTGTCCAGATCCCGGGATCCTCAGGCGGAGGCAGTGGATGCATTATCACTTCCTTGGAAGTATCATCCTGCCTATATCTTTCCGCCCTTAGTTCTTCTTCCAAGAGTAATCTCCAAGATTCTGAAGGAATGCTCGTTTGTTCTGCTGGTAGCTCCGGCATGGCCTCACAGGTTTTGGTATGCGGATCTTGTCCGGATGGCCTCTTGCCAACCGTGGACTCTTCCGTTAAGACCAGACCTTCTGTCACAAGGTCCTTTTTTCCATCAGGATCTGAAATCCTTAATTTTAAAGGTATGGAGATTGAACGCTTGATTCTTCGTCAAAGAGGTTTCTCTGACGCTGTGATTAATACTATGTTACAGGCTCGTAAATCTGTATCTAGAAAGATATATTATAGAGTCTGGAAGACTTATATTTCTTGGTGTATTTCTCATCATTTTTCTTGGCATTCTTTCAGAATTCCGAGAATTTTACAGTTTCTTCAGGATGGTTTAGATAAAGGTTTGTCCGCAAGTTCCTTGAAAGGACAAATCTCTGCTCTTTCTGTTCTTTTTCACAGAAAGATTGCTATTCTTCCTGATATTCATTGTTTTGTACAAGCTTTGGTTCGTATAAAACCTGTCATTAAGTCAATTTCTCCTCCTTGGAGTTTGAATTTGGTTCTGGGGGCTCTTCAAGCTCCTCCGTTTGAACCTATGCATTCATTGGACATTAAATTACTTTCTTGGAAAGTTTTGTTCCTTTTGGCCATCTCTTCTGCCAGAAGAGTTTCTGAATTATCTGCTCTTTCTTGTGAGTCTCCTTTTCTGATTTTTCATCAGGATAAGGCGGTGTTGCGATCTTCTTTTGAATTTTTACCTAAAGTTGTGAATTCCAACAACATTAGTAGAGAAATTGTGGTTCCTTCATTATGTCCTAATCCTAAGAATTCTAAGGAGAAATCGTTGCATTCTTTGGATGTTGTTAGAGCTTTGAAATATTATGTTGAAGCTACTAAATCTTTTAGAAAGACTTCTAGTCTATTTGTTATCTTTTCCGGTTCTAGAAAAGGCCAGAAAGCTTCTGCCATTTCTTTGGCATCTTGGTTGAAATCTTTAATTCATCTTGCCTATGTTGAGTCGGGTAAAACTCCGCCTCAGAGAATTACAGCTCATTCTACTAGGTCAGTTTCTACTTCCTGGGCGTTTAGGAATGAAGCTTCGGTTGATCAGATTTGCAAAGCAGCAACTTGGTCCTCTTTGCATACTTTTACTAAATTCTACCATTTTGATGTATTTTCTTCTTCTGAAGCAGTTTTTGGTAGAAAAGTACTTCAGGCAGCGGTTTCAGTTTGAATCTTCTGCTTATGTTTTTCATTAAACTTTATTTTGGGTGTGGATTATTTTCAGCAGGAATTGGATGTCTTTATTTTATCCCTCCCTCTCTAGTGACTCTTGTGTGGAAAGATCCACATCTTGGGTAATCATTATCCCATACGTCACTAGCTCATGGACTCTTGCTAATTACATGAAAGAAAACATAATTTATGTAAGAACTTACCTGATAAAGTCATTTCTTTCATATTAGCAAGAGTCCATGAGGCCCGCCCTTTTTTTGTGGTGGTTATGATTTTGTATAAAGCACAATTATTCCAATTCCTTATTTTATATGCTTTCGCACTTTTTTATCACCCCACTTCTTGGCTATTTGTTAAACTGAATTGTGGGTGTGGTGAGGGGTGTATTTATAGGCATTTTGAGGTTTGGGAAACTTTGCCCCTCCTGGTAGGAATGTATATCCCATACGTCACTAGCTCATGGACTCTTGCTAATATGAAAGAAATGAATTTATCAGGTAAGTTCTTATATAAATTATGTTTTTTTGATGAGGGTGTAGCATGACTCCCCCCCCATGGCATTTCCAAAGTAAAAGTTCAACTGTGTGCATTTGCTGTGTGTGGATATGCATTTGGTGTGTGTGTTTGTGTGTGCAATTTGCTGTGCGCACGCGCATTTGCGGTGTGTGCATTTGCGGTGTGTGGGTGTGTGCGCATTTGCGGTGGGGGTGTGTGTGTGTGTGTGCACGCGTATTTGCGGTGGGGGTGTGTGTGTGTGCGCATTTGCGGTGGGTGGGTGTGCGCATTGTGGGTGTGTGTGTGCATTTGCGGTGGGTGGGTGTGTGCATTTGCGGTGTGTGTGGACTGACAAACTTTTTTTTTTTTTTTTAATATAAACACTACCATTTGGCTTTTATTTATATTTTTGTCAGCCTATGATATAAATACAAATTCTTTTTTTTAATTTTTTTTATAAACTTGTACTGGAAAGAAAACAACAAAGACAAAAAATAATAGACTACTAAAGTTAAATATTTTAGTAGAAATTGCATAATTAACAGATGCTTAATAAAAATAGTTCAATAACACTTTCTCTGAATTGTAAATAGTCAATTTTTTTTTCTGAGCTTCATGTGACAGCCATCAGCCAATCAAACTAGTTAACGTATACATTGTGAACTTCTGCTCATGCCTAGTCGTAGCTGGTGTCTCAAAGTCTGCATAATTTAAGAAAAAATGTCCAATGTCCATATTCTTTTTATAACTGCATGCTCTTTCTGACTCATGGTTTAATTTTGACTTTAGTGTCATTTTTAAAACAATAACCATATGTTTACAAACCTACCTTCCCCGTTTATCGCCTTTTTAGAAAGTGACCTACATTACTTTGTAGCACACAGGCAGGGTAATCTACCCAATTTTTTTTATTTTTTATTTTTTTTTATTGTATCATGTTATATTGCTATATTGTTATATTTTGGTCTACTGCTGTGGAACATGTTGGTGCTCTAAAAAAAAAAAAAAAAAAATATGTTGATAATAAAATATGTATAGCAGGGGTATCAAACTCATTGTATCTGGGGGGGCACTGGCCAAGTGTTATTCGCACATGGGAGCCACTTGATTAGAGTGAGTGCTTTGGAACTGGATATACTAGGAGCTGGAAGTGACATTTACCCAAGTAGTAGTGCATGGTGGGAGCTGTAGTTCACAATAGACATACACAGAGTATGTTTATCTTCTGAGAGCCAAGTGAAGTGATCATTCTGGAACTGAATAAAAAGTGACCAAGCAGTGCATAATGGGAGTCTACACTGGACAATTCAATGCATGTCTTTATATTTATCTTGTGTTTGTCTATTTAGAACATCAGCTTGTTACACCTCTTAAAACCCTAAAAAAAGACAGGGTCAAATTTAAATACCTAATAAGCAAGGGAGGGCCAGATTACAGTATCTTGAGGGCTGCATTTGGCCCTAGGGCCTGTACTTTGAGACCACTGATGTATAGGGAACCATTATAGCTGCTACACTTTGTGTGGGTATTGGATGTTTTATTAAAGGGACATTGTGGGCATAAAAAACATGCTCTAATTTCTTAGAGGAGGTTTTTTTTTTTTTTTTTTTTTTAGCAACAATGACTTAAAGTATGTGTGTTTAACCCTGCAAAGGGGTTACAGTCCCTCTTGGGAGCTGTAGACAACTGATGGCCCTGTGCTAATTGGTGGGGTCATGCAACTGTCACTGCTGATTGTTTCACCAGTCTGCTCAGTATCAGCAATTGTCTGTGGGTTCCGAGTGGGACTCAACTATGTGTTCAAGTCCTTTGTGTTGAGTTAAACGCACAGACTTGCTGGTTCAGTATTGCTAAAATGACATGCGCTAACAAAATAGATAATGTATGTTTATTATCACTACCCCTGTGTTCTCTACAGAATATTTTGCCAGTAGGATGGCATTGTGAAGTAGCCGGTGGGGGCAGTGTAATACATTTCAATATTGTAACATATATTTTGTGTTATTTATGAATGCTACTTGGCAACAGATATTGAAGATTTAATATTGGCTACTTTTAGCTCATTATTGGGTTAAATTTTATCTGGTTGGACAGTAAAATCAGCCAGGTGGTGTGCCCATTATATAGCTCCTAGGGTGTGATAAAGAAACTTCTGTTCCTGTCTCAAAGAATTTACCAATTGAGGGAGAGAAAATATGATTTATATAACTTTGAAAGGGAACGTTGATTCTAATTTTCAATTTGTTCTATTGGTGAAAAGAATATTATATGGTTCACACATGGTTTTTTTTTGCGTTTGTTTGTGTTTCCCCCAAACTTGAGTCTGATTGGGGGGGGGGGGTGTTTTAATGTTGAGATAGTTTTAGCCCAACAGGCACAAAGGTCCTGTGGGATGGGTATTATGCTGACAAACTTGTAAGAGGATGTACAAGTCTCATTTACTCTAAATGGGAAACTTTTTTTTTTTTTTTTTTGTTTAAACTTAGACCTGTGACAAAGCAAAGTGAAAGTATACATATTTTAAGACATTGGTTCCGACTCTATTGTATAATAAGACTTCAGGATAATTATTAATTTACAAATCAATAAGCAGTAAATTTAAAAATATACATTTGTTTAAACTTGAATAGTTAACATGGTTTATCCTTTTGTGTTCCTCATCACTATTATTACCTTGCAGTTCTGTATTCTAGCTGCAATAATCCTGTAATTATTATAATCTGTGTTTACATTGCTTCATAGGGAATTCTTCACTAAACGCTCGCTTCTTCAGTTTTCTTTATTTGTCTCACTTTTAAAGCACAAGAGTCGGTAAAGCTTCAGGGGGTGGCTTATTACAACAGCTGTGTCAGTGTAATGAAAGTATGCTGAATGATATATTAATCCTCTTGCATTTCAGTGACATAGTTTGTCTACCTTGCACTTCTTCTACGTGGTTTTTTTTTAATTTTTAAATACTGATTTCATATATTTAAGCAGGGGGTGCATGTTTGTGCACATCTCGATACTAAGAAATCTTGGCTAATTAGCAATTCCAGGAGTGCTCATTGGTTGACAGGAACCCACCTTCACAAGTGTAAACATGTTACTGAGCACTAGGACCCCAATAATAAATAAATAGATTAAAGAAAGTCTGTCTCACATTTTGGAAAAAATATATTAAGTGAAAAAAAGCTTAATAAAGCTACTGAAAGTTTTAATTCTATACCATTTTTTCCCATTCAGTGTAATTGCATAATAGTATGGAAGAGAATTGGTGTGATTA
This sequence comes from Bombina bombina, assembly GCF_027579735.1. Taxonomy (NCBI): domain Eukaryota; kingdom Metazoa; phylum Chordata; class Amphibia; order Anura; family Bombinatoridae; genus Bombina; species Bombina bombina. The sequence goes on along the minus strand of NC_069502.1, from coordinate 1,101,279,615 downwards.
TTGATTTTTGGATAGTTGAGTGAATAGCATGGTAGAAGGCTTCTATTTGTTTGGATTATTTTTTTCTAGAAAAATAAAGTAATGAATGAGGTTTTTTTTAAATCTATATTTTATTTTTATTGCAATTAAGTTGAGTATTAGTTGCTGAGCGGTTACAACATGTAGAATACTACTAATAATGTGATATATAACCCCCAATTGCTCTAGACATTGTTTTGATAGATAACTGAATCCCTCTTACCAGCTGGTCATAAAAGTCAATACCAAAAATGAACACATGTTCTATTCATTAGACACCGAGCTGCACATGAAATTGCTGGGATAAGCAAGGAGAATACTAAGATTCTATATAACTGTTGCGATTTTTGTAATCAGAGATGTAGTTTAGGCTGCTAATAAAAGCTGTTTAAGAGGTGACGGATTCTAAGAATATAGTAGAAACAACAGGAAGCACTCATTTCTATTTCCTGTTGACTTTTAGACTTATTAGACGCTTGTGTTCTCTCCAACCATTTTATATATGTAGGAATTTTAATGAATAAAATAATTTTGGTTGATTAGACATCATTTTTCTCTTTCCTCAAGAGATTTAGGGCAGCCAACAGGAACAAATCAAGGTAAAGCCTGTGGAGGAAGCATTGAGGTGCAGACAAATATAAGTTTACTGACTGGAACAGCAAAACTACTATGGGAAGCTGTAAAATCTGAGATGGAGAGAAAAAAACCTGTAAAAATAAACACTATACATCAGCCACAGCAGCATATGTCACTTCTTTGCTAGGAACAGGTTCCCTCTCACCCTGCACTAGACGTTGCTGCATGGGGGAGGGGCGTGTGTGCACTCACTTATTCTTCCCACTGACACCTTTCTACAAAGCACCGTTCTAACAAACTTCAGTAAGTTGATCTTAGGGCCACAGCAGAAAGAGCAGGACTAAGGGGACCAGCAGGGTGGATGCTGTCTGTCCAAGGCTGCATGGATACAGTGTGAGACTTTTCACACAGCCTCAATATTGAAGAGAGCAGTGTGTGCAGCTGCACAGATGCTCAAATCCTCACGTGCCTGCCGCTCCAGCTTACTGCTGCATGCGCCTACAGTCAGCCCTACCCAGAAACAATCCCACCACCAGAGCAGTTACCTGGTAACAGTGGTAACCCCAGCAGGAACTTTTTCAGATGCAGTGGGATTGGCTGGATGCCGAGTTAGGGCTTAGCATACAGTGCACATTTAAAATAGCACTAGCATAGCATGTCACATGACACCAGAACGGTCTGGCACAGTTTCTCACAAATATAAGCAGAGAACTTTTGACTGTAACAGTATTAGGTCTGACTGTGTGTGTCCCCCCATGTCACATGACATCAGCAGTCTGGCATGAACAAAAAATGTTTTTTTTTTTAAAGGACTCTTGGGCCCCTCAACAAAGACTGGGCCCTGGGCAGCTACCCCTTTTGCCCTGTGTTAAAGACGGCCCTGCTTCTCTATCAAACTCCTTTTCTCTCACATAATCTCTCCTCTCTCATGCACAGTCTCTTTTGCGCACCTTCTCAAACATGCTTACTCCTCTGTCTAGTGCTTGCTTTCTCTCTTGTGATTTGTTCTGTCTCACACTCCCCCCTACCTCCAATAAGTATAAATTTGTACCAGTAAGGTTAACTGTACAGAAAATAGTTATGAGAAATTGGCAGCATAACAGAGTGGAGAGCATGAGTGCTTTCTTGTAATTAGTATGTAGTATAGTGAGGGTGAATGAAGCCTGTGAATGTTGAGATGACAGTGTGCTTGGGCTCATGACATTTGATATAATCATTACTGAGACCAAATTTGAGGTTTTCTGTCCCCACCCCTTTAGCTCTTTCTCTCTTGCTCTGTTTGAACGACACAAGAAACAGTCTGGGATCTAGTCCCCCATTAAGAGTTTTTTCTGTCTTGCTTTTTTTTTTTTTTGCCAACACAGAAGTGCTTTGTGGTATGCCATCTGGGCTGGGAGGATTTCCTCAGAATTTCGAGTATGACGTCTGGTACAGAGCAGTGGGATTTGCTCTGAAGTTTTGTTGAAGCAGCAAAGAAGATCTGGCATAATAAATTTAGTAGTAGTAGAATAAGCGCTAGAATGGAAGACAGTTTATCTGACTGTTTTTCCTCTTCTCTTGGGAACCTCTGCAATGGTAATGTATTACCTTCCAGTACACACTTATCCTCTGGCTTTGGAATGTGTATATGAGTTTAATCTAGTTTCTGGCTCAATAAGAAATCCTTTTTTTTTTTTTTAAACTTTTTTTTCATGTTGGTTGGAGTCGCCGTTTCAGTTGACAAGAGTATTGTAGAAAGTATTTCCTCTGATTAACAAAGCACTTTATATTAAAAAGACACACTTTGTAGCGTTTTATTCTTCAAGTCTGAAGCAGTCCTTATCCCAAAACACATTTCAGCCCAGAAAGATAAAAAGATTAAGCCCTAAACAAGCTGTGGCCCCGTTCAATTTTACTTTTGACTACTGGTCACTAACAAAACTAAAAGAAAACCCACCTGTATATAGCAACTTTTTTATTTTATATGCTGTAATTAGCTTTAACTCCCTAGACATTTATTAAAAGTATAATCATCTGAATATTGTCAAGTGGGTTTTTGTAACATACATTAAATACTTTTCATGTTTCTTGAAGGTGCATATAATTTTATGGACATTGTTTTTGTACAGTATTTTGTTAATGAATATTCTTTTGTTTTGATGGTTAACAATCTCTATTTTTAACCAGTTCATAAACATAAGGTTCCTTACATATTGTTTTAGCCATAGAAGTGTTAAATCTGTTGATTTTCATATTTTTTTCCTTAGGGGAACACTTTAATCTTATCAGTTTTTTTTGTCCTGACACTATTGATGGACTTTGATAGCAACAGTTGCTAATTAGAAATGGGAACTTGTCAATAAATGTATATGCCTTTAAAACTAAACGGCTATGCTGCAATTCTTAAGAACGTCATTTCTCCAACATAGGTGTGTCCGGTCCACGGCGTCATCCTTACTTGTGGGATATTCTCTTCCCCAACAGGAAATGGCAAAGAGCCCAGCAAAGCTGGTCACATGATCCCTCCTAGGCTCCGCCTACCCCAGTCATTCTCTTTGCCGTTGTACAGGCAACATCTCCACGGAGATGGCTTAGAGTTTTTTAGTGTTTAACTGTAGTTTTTCATTATTCAATCAAGAGTTTGTTATTTTCAAATAGTGCTGGTACGTACTATTTACTCAGAAACAGAAAAGAGATGAAGAATTCTGTTTGTATGAGGAAAATGATTTTAGCAACCGTAACTAAAATCCATGGCTGTTCCACACAGGACTGTTGAGAGCAATTAACTTCAGTTGGGGGAACAGAGTGCAGTCTCTTACTGCTTGAGGTATGACACATTCTAACAAGACGATGTAATGCTGGAAGCTGTCATTTTCCCTATGGGATCCGGTAAGCCATGTTTATTACGATTGTAAATAAGGGCTTCACAAGGGCTTATTTAAACTGTAGACTTTTTCTGGGCTAAATCGATATTAACACATATTTAGCCTTGAGGAATCATTTTATCTGGGTATTTTGATATAATAATATCGGCAGGCACTGTTTTAGACACCTTATTCTTTAGGGGCTTTCCCAAAGCATAGGCAGAGTCTCATTTTCGCGCCGGTGTTGCGCACTTGTTTTTGAGAGGCATGGCATGCAGTCGCATGTGAGAGGAGCTCTGATACTTATAAAAGACTTCTGAAGGCGTCATTTGGTATCGTATTCCCCTTTGGGTTTGGTTGGGTCTCAGCAAAGCAGATACCAGGGACTGTAAAGGGGTTTAAAGCTTAAAACGGCTCCGGTTCCGTTATTTTAAGGGTTAAAGCTTCCAAATTTGGTGTGCAATATTTTCAAAGCTTTAAGACGCTGTGGTGAAAATTTGGTGAATTTTGAACAATTCCTTCATGTTTTTTCGCAATTGCAGTAATAAAGTGTGTTCAGTTTAAAATTTAAAGTGACAGTAACGGTTTTATTTTAAAACGTTTTTTGTACTTTATGATCAAGTTTATGCCTGTTTAACATGTCTGAGCTACCAGATAGACTGTGTTCTGAATGTGGGGAAGCCAGAATTCCTATTCATTTAAATAAATGTGATTTATGTGATAATGACAATGATGCCCAAGATGATTCCTCAAGTGAGGGGAGTAAGCATGGTACTGCATCATTCCCTCCTTCGTCTACACGAGTCTTGCCCACTCAGGAGGCCCCTAGTACATCTAGCGCGCCAATACTCCTTACTATGCAACAATTAACGGCTGTAATGGATAATTCTGTCAAAAACATTTTAGCCAAAATGAACCCTTGTCAGCGTAAGCGTGGCTGCTCTGTTTTAGTTACTGAAGAGCATGACGACGCTGATATTAATATCTCTGAAGGGCCCCTAACCCAATCTGAGGGGGCCAGGGAGGTTTTGTCTGAGGGAGAAATTACTGATTCAGGGAACATTTCTCAGCAGGCTGAATCTGATGTGATTACATTTAAATTTAAATTGGAACATCTCCGCATTTTGCTTAAGGAGGTATTATCCACTCTGGATGATTGTGAAAATTTAGTCATCCCAGAGAAACTATGTAAAATGGACAAGTTCTTAGAGGTGCCGGGGCTCCCAGAAGCTTTTCCTATACCCAAGCGGGTGGCGGACATTGTTAATAAAGAATGGGAAAGGCCCGGTATTCCTTTCGTCCCTCCCCCCATATTTAAAAAATTGTTTCCTATGGTCGACCCTAGAAAGGACTTATGGCAGTCAGTCCCCAAGGTCGAGGGAGCGGTTTCTACTTTAAACAAACGCACCACTATTCCCATAGAGGATAGTTGTGCTTTCAAAGATCCTATGGATAAAAAATTAGAAGGTTTGCTTAAAAAGATGTTTGTTCAGCAGGGTTACCTTCTACAACCCATTTCATGCATTGTCCCTGTCACTACTGCCGCATATTTCTGGTTTGATGAACTGCTTAAGGTGCTCGATAGTGACTCTCCTCCTTATGAGGAGATTATGGACAGAATCAATGCTCTCAAATTGGCTAATTCTTTCACTCTAGACGCCTCTTTGCAATTGGCTAAGTTAGCGGCTAAGAACTCTGGGTTTGCTATTGTGGCGCGCAGAGCGCTTTGGTTGAAATCTTGGTCGGCTGATGCGTCTTCCAAGAACAAGCTACTAAACATTCCTTTCAAGGGGAAAACGTTGTTTGGTCCTGACTTGAAAGAGATTATCTCTGATATCACTGGGGGTAAGGGCCACGCCCTTCCTCAGGATCGGCCTTTCAAGGCGAAAAATAGACCTAATTTTCGTCCCTTTCGTAAAAACGGACCAGCCCAAGGTGCTACGTCCTCTAAGCAAGAGGGTAATACTTCTCAGGCCAAGCCAGCTTGGAGACCAATGCAAGGCTGGAACAAGGGAAAGCAGGCCAAGAAACCTGCCACTGCTACCAAGACAGCATGAAATATTGGCCCCCGATCCGGGACCGGATCTGGTGGGGGGCAGACTCTCTCTCTTCGCTCAGGCTTGGGCAAGAGATGTTCTGGATCCTTGGGCGCTAGAAATAGTCTCCCAGGGTTATCTTCTGGAATTCAAGGGACTTCCCCCAAGGGGGAGGTTCCACAGGTCGCAGTTGTCTTCAGACCACATAAAAAGACAGGCGTTCTTACATTGTGTAGAAGACCTGTTAAAAATGGGAGTGATTCATCCTGTTCCATTAAGAGAACAAGGGATGGGGTTCTACTCCAATCTGTTCATAGTTCCCAAAAAAGAGGGAACGTTCAGACCAATCCTAGATCTCAAGATCTTAAACAAATTTCTCAAGGTCCCATCGTTCAAGATGGAAACCATTCGAACTATCCTTCCTTCCATCCAGGAAGGTCAATTCATGACCACGGTGGATTTAAAGGATGCGTATCTACATATTCCTATCCACAAGGAACATCATCGGTTCCTAAGGTTTGCATTCCTGGACAAACATTACCAGTTCGTGGCGCTTCCTTTCGGATTAGCCACTGCTCCAAGGATTTTCACAAGGGTACTAGGGTCCCTTCTAGCGGTGCTAAGACCAAGGGGCATTGCAGTAGTACCTTACCTGGACGACATTCTGATTCAAGCGTCGTCCCTTCCTCAAGCAAAGGCTCACACGGACATTGTCCTGGCCTTTCTCAGATCTCACGGCTGGAAAGTGAACGTGGAAAAGAGTTCTCTATCCCCGTCAACAAGGGTTCCCTTCTTGGGAACAATTATAGACTCCTTAGAAATGAGGATCTTTCTAACAGAGGCCAGAAAAACAAAGCTTCTGGACTCTTGTCGGATACTTCATTCCGTTCCTCTTCCTTCCATAGCTCAGTGCATGGAAGTGATCGGGTTGATGGTGGCGGCGATGGACATAGTTCCTTTTGCGCGCATTCATCTAAGACCATTACAACTGTGCATGCTCAGTCAGTGGAATGGGGACTATACAGACTTGTCTCCGAAGATACAAGTAAATCAGAGGACCAGAGACTCACTCCGTTGGTGGCTGTCCCTGGACAATCTGTCTCAAGGGATGATGTTCCACAGACCAGAGTGGGTCATTGTCACGACCGACGCCAGTCTGATAGGCTGGGGCGCGGTCTGGGGATCCCTGAAAGCTCAGGGTCTTTGGTCTCGGGAAGAATCTCTTCTACCGATAAATATTCTGGAACTGAGAGCGATATTCAATGCGCTCCAGGCCTGGCCCCAGCTTGCGAGGACCAGGTTCATACGGTTTCAATCAGACAACATGACGACTGTTGCGTACATCAACCATCAGGGGGGAACAAGGAGTTCCCTAGCGATGGAAGAAGTAACCAAAATTATTCTTTGGGCGGAGTCTCACTCCTGCCACCTGTCTGCTATCCACATCCCAGGAGTGGAAAATTGGGAAGCGGATTTTCTGAGTCGTCAGACATTGCATCCGGGGGAGTGGGAACTCCATCCGGAAATCTTTGCCCAAGTCACTCACCTGTGGGGCATTCCAGACATGGATCTGATGGCCTCTCGTCAGAACTTCAAAGTTCCTTGCTACGGGGCCAGATCCAGGGATCCCAAGGCGGCTCTAGTGGATGCACTAGTAGCACCTTGGACCTTCAAACTAGCTTATGTGTTCCCGCCATTTCCTCTCATCCCCAGGCTGATAGCCAGGATCAAGCAGGAGAGGGCGTCGGTGATCTTGATAGCTCCTGCGTGGCCACGCAGGACTTGGTATGCAGATCTGGTGAATATGTCATCGGCTCCACCTTGGAAGCTACCTTTGAGACGAGACCTGCTTGTTCAGGGTCCGTTCGAACATCCGAATCTGGTTTCACTCCAGCTGACTGCTTGGAGATTGAACGCTTGATTTTATCGAAGCGAGGATTCTCAGATTCTGTGATCGATACTCTTGTTCAGGCCAGAAAGCCTGTGACTAGAAAGATTTACCACAAAATTTGGAAAAAATATATCTGTTGGTGTGAATCTAAAGGATTCCCTTGGGACAAGGTTAAGATTCCTAGGATTCTATCCTTCCTTCAAGAAGGATTGGAAAAAGGATTATCTGCAAGTTCCCTGAAGGGACAGATTTCTGCCTTGTCGGTATTACTTCACAAAAAGCTGGCAGCTGTGCCAGATGTTCAAGCCTTTGTTCAGGCTCTGGTTAGAATCAAGCCTGTTTACAAACCTTTGACTCCTCCTTGGAGTCTCAATTTAGTTCTTTCAGTTCTTCAGGGGGTTCCGTTTGAACCCTTACATTCCGTTGATATTAAGTTATTATCTTGGAAAGTTTTGTTTTTAGTTGCGATTTCTTCTGCTAGAAGAGTCTCAGAATTATCTGCTCTGCAGTGTTCTCCTCCTTATCTGGTGTTCCATGCAGATAAGGTGGTTTTACGTACTAAACCTGGTTTTCTTCCAAAAGTTGTTTCTAACAAAAACATTAACCAGGAGATTATCGTACCTTCTCTGTGTCCAAAACCAGTTTCAAAGAAGGAACGTTTGTTGCACAATTTGGATGTTGTTCGCGCTCTAAAATTCTATTTAGATGCTACAAAGGATTTTAGACAAACATCTTCCTTGTTTGTTGTTTATTCAGGTAAAAGGAGAGGTCAAAAGGCAACTTCTACCTCTCTCTCTTTTTGGATTAAAAGCATCATCAGATTGGCTTACGAGACTGCCGGACGGCAGCCTCCCGAAAGAATCACAGCTCATTCCACTAGGGCTGTGGCTTCCACATGGGCCTTCAAGAACGAGGCTTCTGTTGATCAGATATGTAGGGCAGCGACTTGGTCTTCACTGCACACTTTTACCAAATTTTACAAGTTTGATACTTTTGCTTCTTCTGAGGCTATTTTTGGGAGAAAGGTTTTGCAAGCCGTGGTGCCTTCCATTTAGGTGACCTGATTTGCTCCCTCCCTTCATCCGTGTCCTAAAGCTTTGGTATTGGTTCCCACAAGTAAGGATGACGCCGTGGACCGGACACACCTATGTTGGAGAAAACAGAATTTATGTTTACCTGATAAATTTCTTTCTCCAACGGTGTGTCCGGTCCACGGCCCGCCCTGGTTTTTTTAATCAGGTCTGATATTTTATTTTCTTTAACTACAGTCACCACGGTACCATATGGTTTCTCCTATGCAAATATTCCTCCTTAACGTCGGTCGAATGACTGGGGTAGGCGGAGCCTAGGAGGGATCATGTGACCAGCTTTGCTGGGCTCTTTGCCATTTCCTGTTGGGGAAGAGAATATCCCACAAGTAAGGATGACGCCGTGGACCGGACACACCGTTGGAGAAAGAAATTTATCAGGTAAACATAAATTCTGTTTTTAAAACTAGTACCCTGTAATGCTATGTGTTTAGCCCCTTCAAAGGGGCTAAATACATAGTTAAAGTATCACTCAGGAGCTACAGAGAACTGCAGGTCCAATGCTTAACTGATGCTGACACAATCGGCAGCACTAGTAGCAAGAGGCATCTTATGGGCATTGTGACATCAGGGTTGCAACATACCAGTATTTTTTTCACTACAATGTGCAGCTTATCAGTAATGATAATAAAAAAATGAAAAAACAAATGTGGTATAGTGACAAATAACCATGTCACCTCTTAGTTGCTAAAGTCAATAGGCAGTGCAGTACAATACTGATACTACACCAAAAACGCTCTAACCAAAAAATGAAAACAAAAGTCAATGAGGAGGAATAAAAGGAAATGATTTTGTATTGAGTTAATCTCTGTTGTAATTAATTCAAACAGCTGCTGACTCGGACCTCTCTGATCCCTAGCCATGAGCCTATTACCCAAAACTTCATTTAAATCACGCCTTAATCAACCCTAAACTACATTTAGTCTCAACTATAATTGGCTCCAAACAACATTAAACCTTAACCTTTATAGGCCAATCAAACAACAGTAAAGTCACAATTTAAACTTTCATTATTCAGAAAGAACATGCAATATAAAAAACTTTATTTACTTCTGTTCTCTTGATGTCCTAAAAGCATACCTAGTTTGGCTCAGGAGCAGCAATGCACTACTGGGACATAGTTGCTGATTGGTAGCTGCACATGCTGTTGGCTCACCTGATGTGTTCAACTAGCTCAGTAGTATTGCTGCTCTTTCAAGAAAGGACACAAAGAGAATGAAGCAAAGGAAAATCGAAGTAAATTGGAAATTTGTTTCAAATTGTAAACGCTATCTGAATAACAAACAAAACACTTTGTGTTTCAGTTCCCTTTAACGTGATCCAGACAATCTAAAATATTTCTCATTTCTGTTAGCAACTCCCTCCTAGGTTCCATTGACCCATTTTGTAAACCCCTAAATGATCCCCAAATTTGGTTATCCCCCAATAATATATATATCTTACCATTTTCATACACTCAATCACAGATATCATCTTCATCTTCAACAATAACTTCCCAAATACCCAGGATATATTTATATATTAGCTTCAAATCTACAACCCTGTAGGAGAGAAGTCTAAAAGTGCATAGGTAGTCCTTTTAGGGCAATATGTGCTGACCCTCTTAAATAACCAAGATAGTGTTCAACTGTTAGTAGTAAACGCCATTCCGCCAAAGTCTAGAAATGGGTTTATGAGCCCACATAAATTAGTTACAATATTGATAACCTGTCTTTAATGCATGTAAAACTCTGTAGGATCACTATTTATTGAGAATGATGTTGAAGAAAGGAGTGTGATATGAGAGCTTGTCTTCCTTTGATTAAACTTTTTTAACAGACTGTCTCATTTCCTGCTACATATAATGCAAAGACAGTGTCTCAATATATAGTGTGTTTTTTTATGCATTAGAAGTTTTACTGTTGTAGTGTTTGTTTGCCTGTAAATATATTTTTCATTATTAATAATGCACATACATTCAGCAGTTTGTATATCCTGTTTGCCTGAAGCGAGTGCCTGGCATGCTTAGAATGCTGAGTGACACACAACTTGTGTTACTGCAAATGTAACGTTAAAGGGACATTAAACACTTTGAGATGGTAATATAAAATGATAAATTGTATATATAAAACAACTCTGCAATATACTTTCATTATTTATTTTGTCCTCTTTGCCTGTATTTCCATTCTGAAATTGTGAGCTTTTCAGTTCCTGTTAGAAATGGAAGTGCAGAACACTGTTAAATCCAGCACAACCATTGGCTGCACACTCTAGTGACCTATTTATAACTGTCCCTAATTGGCCACAGCAGAGAAGGTAACCTAAGTTACAACATGGCAGCTCCCAGTGTTTTATAGACATTAAAACTTTACAATTATTTTGTCACTTTTTAAACAACTAATGAAACTTACATCTACATGTTAGTTATGGGCTAATCTTTTCTTTGAATGCATCATTCTATCTAGCATGTATTTAGTGTTTAATGTCCCTTTTAATTAACAATGACACTATACAGAATGTATGCTCTGTATGCCCCATGCATGGGGTTGCAGTAAAAAAATATTTTTTTTTATTGGAAAAATGTTATAGGGACTTTAAAGTACTGTTGCAGAGATTTTTCCCTACTCATTATTAAAGTGATATGAAACCCAACGTTTTTAATTCATGATTCAGATAGGGCATGCATTTTTAAACAACTTTCTAATTTACTTTTATTATCAAATTCTTTGTTCCTTTGGTATCTTTTGTTGAAAAGCAGTGAAGTAAGCTTAGGAGTGTGCATGTGTCTGGATCACTATGACAGTAGTTTTGCAAGAATGTTATCCATTTGTAAGAGAACTAGATGGCAGCACTATCTCCTGCCATGTAGTGCTCCAGACATCTACCTAGGTATCTCTTCAACAAAGAATACAATGGGAACAAACAAATTGGATAACAGAAGTCAATTTTACACTTTTTTTTTTTTTTTTTTTTTTAATTGTGTGCTCTGTCTAAATAGCAAAAGAAAATCTGTGGGTTTCATATCCTTTTAAGCCTTCTATGGGTATTACATTTTGTGTTTCCTTTAGTTTTCTGTTAATAACAGCTCAGTAGCATGTTCTTGTGAGTTACCACCTAGTAGTGGCCTCTTTTAGCCCAATTGTGCTTTTCATTGTGCTTCACTTTCTGTATGTATTTGCAATTTGACCCTGGGGAAAGTCTCCCTAAGGGTGATGGGGAAACCAGACGTGGATTCCTTGCCCAATGTGCTTAGAGGGATATGGCTGCACCTCACTGATGAGGCCCAAAGGATGCCAAAACTATCGCCTTGGGTTGCCATTTCCCTTGTTCAGAAAAGTATTGATTGGTATTTTGGGAGTGGACTAACCTTGTTAGGCGGAATCAGGCAGAGAGAGACCGAGACTGTGACTTCATCTGCCATATTGACTGTAATACCCACACAGAATCTGGATATTTTGGAATCTACTCTAAACTCAAGATGTTGTCTATTTAGAATTGATCATCCCTTAAAGGGGCAGTCAAGTAAAAAAAAAAACGTTTCATGATTCAAATAGGGCATTTAATTTTAAACAACTTTCCAATTTACTTTTATCACCAATTTTGCTTTGTTTTCTTGGTATTCTTAGTTGAAAGCTAAACCTAGGAGGCTCATGCTAATTTATTAGATCTTGAAGGCTACCTCTGCATTTGACAATTTTTCACCACTAGAGTGCGTTAGTTCATGTGTTTCATGTAGATAAAATTGAGCTCATGCACGTAAATTGAGCACTGATTGGCTAAAATGCAAGTCTGTCAAAAGAACTGAAATAAGGGGGCAGTCTGAGGAGGCTTAGATACAAGGTAATTAGAGGTAAAACGTGTATTATAACTGTTGGTTCTGCAAAACTAAATAATTGTTAAGGGATTATCTATCTTTTAAAACAGCAAAAATTCTGGTGTTGACTGTCCCTTTAAGGAAATCTTTAAAGGTGTAGGGTTTTGTTTTCTGTGTAAAATTTGGTTTCAGTCCAATAAAAGTGCTAGGCATGCTTATGCCAACTACTAGGATGACATTTTGCAACAAGAATGCAAAGAAGTCGGTTTCTCTCATCTTCTTGTGAGCTAACATCATCTTGTGGCTGTCAGCATTTCATGTTGCATAGGGGAGACACATTCATATTGAACTTACTGAGACTCCAGACAGTTTTCTCAGGAGAATGTCTTTGTATGGATGAATAGGTGGTTTTGAAATGTACTAGAAATAAAAAGTCAAAAAAATAGTTTTTCCAAAAGTATGAATCCTTAAACAGTCATGAAGGGTTACTTGCATATGTATTTGCTATAATTGCAATGCTGCTTTTAGAGATTTTAATAAAATCAAGCAAACTAAACTAAATACTGAGTTGCTGGCTCAAGCCTGGCCAATGAAGATCTTATCCTTCTGTGGTGTTTTAGAATAACTGGTTACTACTTTGTCTTCTGGTTCATTACAGACTGCTGGCTCTGACTAATGTTTAATTTTGGGATTCATTCAGTGTAAGGCAGTTTTGGTTGGCAAACACAGAAACTTTACTTGTTATACTGTTTATAGGTATTTAAAAATAGAGCTTTTATTTTTATTTCTGTCCCTTTAATTTGTATTGTCAGATGTATGAAAAATAAAACACTTTTCTAGTCAAAAGAAAATATGTATTAATATCTTCCTAATTAAAAGTTCTTAACTGTATTGCAGTTTTTGAGATGTCATTAATTTGTAACAACACAGATTAAGTATACTCTGAATAATTGTTTTCCGGTCCTGGGTCTGTAAAGTAGCTAGCATGGTTGGTGACCATATATTTGAATGACTGACAGTTCTTTGAATTCAGGATATGCTTACCCGTGATTCTACTCAAAAGGAAGGACGTGGGTGCGTTTTGCTTTTATACATTCTAACAATAATTTTTAAAGGAAAAGGTAACTATTATATTTTACTAATTCAGCCATATTGATTGAATTACATATTTATTTTGCCATTGCTTGCCTCAGAGAGCTTTGTTGTGCTTATTTTGTATAATTGCAGCTCCAGCATAGAGATTTACTTGTCCAATAGTAGTAGATACAGGTATCTGTATAAAGCACCTATTATACATTTGGAGAATACTGTCTGAAGAGGACTTGTTTTCTAAATATTTTCTTTCTTTCATAAGCTGGTGAGAGTCTACAAGTCCATTACTCCTGGGATTCAACTCTAGGAGGAGGCAAAAATTACCAAAACTGCAGGAGTATACAGTCCCTCCCACTTCTCTTGTAAAACAGTTTTAATCTATGCCTCACAAGAGGTGGGTGAAGAATTGTGGTGCTCCAGATTCTTCATTGAGAGAAGTCCTCCAACCAATTTGAGGCGCATTTTTTGCAGACCTGCTACAGAAAGAAAGAGGTAAGATTGGGTTATAGCATAGTGACACAATTACTCCCGGTGAGGGAGTTGGTCACAAGTGCCCCAGGTACTGGCCCCTAGCCTCCTCCTGTTGGGGCATCAATGTAATCCACTACTGTCACGTACACAGCCTGCATGGGCTTTCTACTTGAAGCAGTCATGTTTATAGGAGGTAAGGCCAGTAGAGTGGGTGCAGTTCAGGTAGTTACATTTTCACATTTACTCTCACACATAGCCCACAGGCTACTAGTAGATACATTAGTGACAGTACTTCATAGCCAGGGTACAACTTTCTCTTGTAAGGTGTATCCAGTCCACGGGTTCATCCATTACTTGTGGGATATTCTCCTTCCCAACAGGAAGTAGCAAGAGGACACCCACAGCAGAACTGTCTATATAGCCCCTCCCCTAACTGCCACCCCCAGTCATTCTCTTGCAACTTTCGACAACAAAGGAAGTATCAAGAGATATGTGGTGACTTAGTGTAGTTTTACCTTCAATCAAGAGTTTATTTTTAAACGGTACCGGCGTTGTACTGTTTTTCTCTCAGGCAGAAATTAGAAGAAGAATTCTGCCTGGAGATTTGATGATCTTAGCGGTTTGTAACTAAGGTCCATTGCTGTTCTCACACATAACTGATGAATATGGGAAAACTTCAGTTGGGGGAACAGCCTGCAGATTACCTGCTTTGAGGTATGTTCATTATTTTTATTTTCTAGAGAGAGGAATAAGTTCTAGAAAATGCTGACAGAGCCTTGTGTATTTGAGGTGAGCCTGATGCAGTGATTTAACAGCGACTGGGATCATGCTTACATAACAGGGTAATACTCATGTTAATATTCATATTGCTTAGTGACAAAACGTTTTCATGATTTCATAAATAGGATGTTTTTTTCTCTGAGGGAGATAAGTCTTTATTTGGGGCCTAGTTTCCACATGGCTAATCAGATACTCCCAGGAGTATTTTCTTCAGGCCCCTCTGACATCCAGTACATGGTGGGAGGGGCCTATTTTAGCACTCTAACTGTGCAGTTTTAATACAGACTGAGACATCCAGCTTCCCTAGAAGAGTCCTCTGGCATCTGAGAACCATTTCTGCACAAAATCGTATTTAAGGGCAGGTAGGAGCCTCAGCAGAGCTGTGGCATGGTGCTCAATTGATTTTTAACGTTTAACGTTTTTTTCAATCCGGTTTGGGGCCTAAGGGGTTAATCATCCATTTGCAAGTGGGTGCAATGTTGCTTTAGTCCCTTACACATACTGTAAAAATTTCAAAGATTTTACTGTATTTTTTCACTGTTTTGCAGTTTAAGTGCTAGTTGTTTTCTCTTAAAGGCACAGTAACATTTTTGTTTAATTGCTGTATCACCTTTATTAAAGTGTTTTCCAAGCTTGCTTGTCTCATTACTGGTCTGTTAAACATGTCTGACATAGAAGAAACTCATTGTTCAATATGTTTGGAAGCCATTGTGGAACCCCTCTTAGAATGTGTACCAAATGTACTGAAATTTCTATAAACTATAAAGACCATATTATGGCGCTAAAAGATTTATCTCTAGCGCATTCTCTGACTAAAAAGAGGGAGATTATGCCATCTAACTCTCCCCATGTGTCAGAACCTATAGCTCCCGCTCAAGTGACGCCAAGTACATCTAGCGCGTCTAATTCTTTTACCTTACAGGACATGGCGGCAGTTATGAATGCTACCCTCACAGAGGTATTCTCCAAACTGCCAGGGCTACAACAAAAGCGAGACAGCTCTGGGGCTAGAATTAATACAGAGCTTTCTGACGCTTTATTGCCTGTGTCCGATATACCCTCACAATGCTCAGAAGCTGAGGCAGGTGAGCTTCTATCTGTGGGTGACATTTCAGACTCAGGGAAGGCGTTACTTCAGTCTGATTCTGAAATGACGACAGCGTTTAAATTTAAGCTTGAACACCTCCGCTTATTGCTTAGGGAGGTTTTAGCGACTCTGGATGACTGTGACCCCATTGTGGTTCCAGAGAAATTGTGTAAAATGGACAAATACTTTGCAGTACCTGTTTTACACCGATGCTTTTCCAGTCCCTAAGAGGTTTTCGGAAATTATTACTAAGAAATGGGATAGATCCAGGTGTGCCGTTCTCTCCCCCTCCTGCTTTTAAAAAGATGTTTCCCATAGATGCCACCATACGGGACTCGTGGCAGACGGTTCCTAAGGTGGAGGGAGCAGTCTCCACCCTAGCTAAGCGTACAACTATCCCCGTCGAGGACAGTTGTGCTTTCCTAGATCCTATGGATAAAAAATTGGAGGGTCTCCTTAAGAAAATTTTTATACATCAAGGTTTTATTCTCCAGCCTCTTGCATGCATTGCCCCAGTTACTGCTGCAGCGGCTTTTTGGTTTGAGTCTCTTGAGGAGGCTCTACAGGTGGAGACCCCGTTAGACGATATTCTAGACAGAATTAAAGCTCTTAAGTTAGCTAACTCCTTTATTTCTGACGCCATTTTTCATTTAGCCAAGCTAACGGCTAAGAATTCAGGTTTTGCCATTTTGGCGCGTAGGGCGCTATGGCTTAAGTCCTGGTCAGTAGACGTTACTTCAAAGTCTAAGCTTCTTAACATCCCCTTCAAGGGACAGACCCTATTCGGGCCTGGTCTGAAGGAGATCATTTCTAATATTACTGGAGGAAAAGGTCACGCCCTTCCTCAGGATAGGTCCAATAAGTTAAGGACCAAACAGAATAATTTTCGTTCCTTTCGAAATTTCAAGAGTGGCGCAGCTTCAGTTTTCTCTAATGCAAAACAAGAGGGAAATTTTGCCCAGTCCAAACCAGTCTGGAGACCTAACCAGGCTTGGAATAAGGGGAAGCAGGCCAAGAAACCTGCGGCTGCCTCTAAGACAGCATGAAGGAGTAGCCCCCGATCCGGGACCGGATCTAGTGGGGGGCAGACTCTGTCTCTTCGCCCAGGCTTGGGCAATAGACCTCCAGGATCCCTGGGCATTAGAGATCGTTTCCCAGGGATATCTTCTTGACTTCAAAGCTTCATCTCCAAAGGGGAGATTTCATCTCACAATTATCTGTAAACCAGATAAAGAGAGAGGCATTCTTACGTTGTTAAAGACCTGCTGGTTTTGGGAGTGATCAACCCAGTTCCAAGGGAGGAACAGGGGCAGGGCTTCTATTCAAATCTGTTTATAGTTCCCAAAAAAGAGGGAACTTTCAGACCAATCTTGGATCTCAAGATCCTAAACAAATTTCTCAGGGTCCCATCCTTCAAGATGGAGACTATCCGAACCATCCTCCCTATGATCCTGGAGGGTCAATATATGACTACCGTGGACTTAAAGGATGCTTATCTCCACATTCCGATTCACAGAGATCATCATCAGTTCCTCAAGTTCACCTTCTTAGATGGGCATTACCAGTTTGTAGCTCTTCCCTTCGGGTTAGCCACGGCACCAAGAATCTTTACTAAGGTTCTAGGGTCCCTACTGGCGGTTCTAAGGCCATGGGGCATAGCGGTGGCTCCTTACCTAGACGACATTCTGATACAGGCGTCGACTTTTCAAATCGCCAAGTCCCATACGGACATTGTTCTGGCTTTTCTGAGGTGGAAGGTGAACGAAGAAAAGAGTTCTCTCTCCCCTCTCACAAGAGTTTCCTTCCTAGGAACACTGATAGATTCGGTAGAAATGAAAATTTTTCTGACAGAGGTCAGGTTATCAAAGCTTCTAACTTCCTGCCGTGCTCTTCATTCCACTTCTCGGCCGTCAGTGGCTCAGTGTATGGAAGTAATCGGACTAATGGTAGCGGCAATGGACATAGTTCCGTTGGCCCGCCTACATCTCAGACCACTGCAACTTTGCATGCTCAATCAGTGGAATGGGGATTACACAGATTTGTCCCCTCTGCTAAATCTGGATCAAGAGACCAGGGATTCTCTTTTCTGGTGGTTCTCTCGGGTTCCGCAGGCCAGAGTGGACTATAGTCACGACAGATGCCAGCCTTCTGGGCTGGGACGCAGTCTGGAACTCCCTGAAGGCTCAGGGTTCGTGGACTCAGGAGGAAGCCCTCCTTCCGTTAAACATTCTGGAACTGAGAGCGATATTCAATGCTCTTCAGGCTTGGCCTCAACTAGCTGCGGTCAGGTTCATCAGATTTCAGTCGGACAATATCACGACTGTAGCCTATATAAACCATCAGGGGGGACAAGAAGCCCCCTGGCAATGTTGGAGGTTTCAAAGATAATTCTATGGGCAGAGGTTCACTCTTGCCATCTCTCAGCTATCAATATTCCAGGAGTAGAGAACTGGTAGGCTGATTTTCTAAGTCGGCAGACTTTTCATCCGGGGGAGTGGGAGCTCCATCCGGAGGTATTTGCCCAGCTGATTCAACTATGGGGCAAACCAGAAGTGGATCTGATGGCGTCTCGTCAGAACGCCAAGCTTCCCTGTTACGGGTCCAGGTCAAGGGATCCCCAGGCAGCGCTGATAGATGCTCTAGCAGTGCCCTGGTCCTTCAGCCTGGCTTATGTGTTCCCACCATTTCCTCTCCTCCCTCGTCTGATTGCCAAGATCAAGCAGGAGAGAGCTTCAGTGATTTTGATAGCACCTGCGTGGCCACGCAGGACTTGGTATGCAGATCTGGTGGACATGTCATCCCTTCCATCATGGACTCTGCCGCTGAGGCAGGACCTTCTACTCCAAGGTCCATTCAAACATCCAAATCTAATTTCTCTGCGGCTGACTGCTTGGAGATTGAACGCTTGATTTTATCAAAACGTGGTTTCTCCGAGTCGGTCATTGATACCTTAATTCAGGCTCGAAAGCCTGTCACCAGGAAAATCTATCATAAGATATGGTGTAAATATCTTCATTGGTGTGAATCCAAGGGTTACTCATGGAGTAAAGTCAGGATTCCTAGGATATTATCCTTTCTCCAAGTAGGATTGGAGAAGGGATTGTCAGCTAGTTCCTTAAGGGGACAGATTTCTGCTCTGTCTATTCTTCTGCACAAGCGTCTGGCAGATGTTCCAGACGTTCAGGCATTTTGTCAGGCTTTAGTTAGAATCAAGCAAACTCTAGAACACCAGCGAGTCGACCATAGCGCTTTAGTAAAAAATCAAAGCTTTATTTGTAAAACATGCTTAAAATCGAAAAAAAAGTTATATTCACAGCTCATCCCCTAGGCTGTCTTACGCGTTTCAGCCCCCTGGCCTTATTCATAGACATAGGTTTACATTGTAAATGCCCTTCTTATATACAAGATAGCCAAATTGGCTCCTGGGATTTGCTGTGATTTCATTTGCTCATATGTTAATTGCTCAAAATACAAACACTTGCATAGGATTAACCTTTTCTTATCCAGCAATATAGAAAATTTGCTATCTAATACACATAATCATGCTTACATATGTATATTTAGAAAGGATATTCTAGTCTAAAAACTAGTACTTTAACACTTTGTCATAACAATTTACATTCTCATTGTATTTTATTTCTATCTCAATATGATATATAAAATCAGTTTAAGATTTAATTAGATTTTGAATACTTTGAGAAAATGCTGGAAATGAGAACCAGCATATTAGTAAAGTATTTATGGAATAGAGCTCAGACATTATAAGCTCATATAGAAAATGTATATACACTTTTTTTATATAACTATGCAAAAATAAAGAGACATAGCAAAAATATCCAAATGGATTGGACTAACTTGTTAATGTCTTCCTTTTAATAGCAAAAAATGTTTTTTATATTATAGGTGACACTTTCTAGCAGTCTGACAGTGATTGAATAGTAATCTTATTGAAATTGAGGGGCAATGTATACAAATTTATGTTTAAGTTTTTTTCCAGAAATTAATGACATCCCCCTCAATATTTAGACCCATTGGTCTTCTAGTTTGTAGCTGAAAGATCCAGAAGGCTTCTCTATATAGAAGGTGACTAGCTCTATCTCCACCTCTGGATCCAGGCTTCACTACCTCTATGATTTGCCATCTGAACGTGGTAACATCCTGGTTATGGCAATAGATAAAATGTCTTGTCAAATCTGAACATTCTATCTTATTCTTGATGTCATTTAAATGTTCCCTTACTCTTGTTCTTGCCTCCCTAGTGGTGCATCCTGTGTATTGCAATCTACAGCAGGTACATTCAATGAGGTAAACAACGTATGTGCTACGACATGTACTGCAGCTTTCATGGGTATACACCTTATTGGTGACACGTGATTGGAAGGTCTGACCAATACATACGTGTGAACAGGCAATACAATTTGCGTAGTTACATTTGTAATGGCCTTTTATTGTAAGCCAGCTACTTATGTGTGTTTCTGTTTTTTTCAGTTGATTCAGTGATATTAAGTTTCCAATAGTGCACCCTCTCCTAGACGCATAGTTACAACCACCCTCTACATAGTCTTTAAGGCTATCTTCAGCCGATACTATTGGTAAATGCTTCCTTATAATGCCACAAATATCATTAAAATGGGGACTGTAGGTGGTGGAGAAGGTAGGTTTTGAAAGGTCAAATCTTTTTAGACCTTTATTAGCTTCATCTTTTATGAGTGTAGCCCTATCCATTCTTGATACTTCAAGAAGTGCTCTATTTACAGTCTCGGGTCGATACCCTCTCTGTAGTAAGGACTCTTTGAACTTATTACTCTCTATGAGGAAATCATTATCTTCAGAACAGTTTCTTTTAATTTGCATAAACTGCCCTTTTGCCACCCCAAAACCTGTATGTTTTGGGTGATTACTTCTTGCGTGTAATATTGTGTTTGACATGATCGGTTTTCTATAGAGCGTGGTTTTAATGCTATTAGTTTCAGCAACTCCTTCTAAGATTATGTCTAAATATGGAATTTGGACTTTTCCAAACTGGTATGTGAACTGCAAACCTGCTTTGTTCGCATTCAGATAATCAACATATTGCTTGGCCTCCTCCTCAGTACCAAGCCATATGAAGAGGAGGTCATCAAAGTTTGATCTTGTCATGAAAAGGGTTTCCGCCCCCAAAGACGTGGGACCGCTCCCACCATCCCATATAGATGTTAGCATAGGATGGTGCAAATTTCGCACCCATCGCGGTCCCACGTCTCTGGAGGTAAAACTCACCCTCAAAACGAAAAAAATTATGTGTTAATAGGAAGTCCAGTGCTCTGCATATGAACAGCCTTAATGAATGATCATAGTTACTGAAATCTTTTAAAATTTCTGCTACTGCATCCACTCCTAGATTGTGTGGGATTGCCGAATATAGGCCCACCACATCAATTGTTAACCAGGAGGATGTATTGTCCCATGATACCTTGTCTAAATTGGACACTAAATGTTTGGTGTCACGCAAATATGAGGGGAACTGCAGGACCATAGGCTGTAAGAGGGTTTCTACCCAGTTGGAAAGGTTTTCAAAGAGGGAACCTATACCAGACACAATAGGTCTACCTTTCACCTCCTCCAAGGATTTATGCACCTTGGGGAGGTGATGAAAAATCGGTATGACTGGATTAGTTATCAATAAATAATTAAACGTGTCTTGGTCAAAGATTCCCTCTTGTACACCATCATCAAGTAGATCTATAAGATCTTTCTTGAAAGCATCTGTCTGGTTCCTCACAAGCCTGGTGTAAACATCTTTATCATTTAACTGTCTCATAGCCTCTTGTATATATGAAGCTCTATCCAGAGCAACAATACTACCGCCTTTATTGGCTCGCCTGATGACAATGTCATCATAAGATTGCAAATCTATCAATGCTTGGCGAAGCTCAGGCCGTAGATTTGGATATGTTACCTTGTTATTAGACAGTTTAACTAGATCTTGTTCCACCCTATGGTGAAAGGCCTCCAAAAAGGGACCTCTCGTAGCCACAGGGTAAAACACAGATCTTGGTTTAAAATTTCCATGTGAAGTTTTTATATGTGCAGGATCTCTCGAATAATCAGAACCTAGGTCCTGTAAGACATAATAATCACTAGCCTCCTCAAAGTCAAAGATATCTGAAATATGTGGGTATATGTCAGTAGAGCTATAATTCACATCACTGTCAGGCTGTCACTATTGATGCTATTATGCCAGAAATATTTCTTTAGAGTGAGATCCCTCACTAACCTATTGACATCTGTGATAGTTTCAAACAGATTAAAAGATCTGGTAGGGACAAAACTTAGGCCCATACTTAAAACTTCCACTTCATAGGGAGTTAAGACTCTACCAGATAAATTAATCACTTTTATATCTGGTACTTGTTGTAATGTACCCTGCCTCTTTGGGCCCTTGTATTTAGTTAGAATCAAGCCTGTGTTTAAACCTGTTGCTCCGCCATGGAGTTTAAATTTAGTTCTTAAAGTTCTTCAAGGGGTTCCGTTTGAACCTCTGCATTCCATAGATATCAAGCTTTTATCTTGGAAAGTTCTGTTTTTGGTTGCTATCTCTTCGGCTCGAAGAGTTCTAGAGTTATCTGCCTTACAGTGTGATTCCCCTTATCTGATATTCCATACAGATAAGGTAGTGTTGCGTACCAAACCTGGATTTCTTCCTAAGGTGGTATCTAATAAGTATATCAATCAGGAGATTGTAGTTCCGTCACTGTGTCCTAATCCTTCTTCAAAGAAGGAACGTCTATTACACAATCTTGACGTGGTTCATGCTTTAAAGTTTTATTTACAAGCTACTAAGGATTTTCGTCAAACATCTGCATTGCTTGTTGTCTACTCTGGACAGAGGAGAGGCCAAAAGGCTTCGGCATTTTCTTTCTTTTTGGCTGAGAAGTATAATCCGTTTAGCTTATGAGACTGCTGGCCAGCAGCCTCCTGAAAGAATTGCAGCTCATTCCATTAGAGCGGTAGCTTCCACAGGGGCTTTTAAAAATGAGGCCTCTGTTGAACAGATTTGTAAGGCAGCGACTTGGTCTTCGCTTCATACTTTTTCTAAATTCTGCAAATTTGATACTTTTGCTTCCTCGGAGGCTATTTTTTGGGAGAAAGGTCTTGCAGGCAGTGGTGCCTTCCGTTAAAGTTCCTGCCTTGTCCCTCCCTAAATCCGTGTCCTAAAGCTTTGGTATTGGTATCCCACAAGTAATGGATGAACCCGTGGACTGGATACACCTTACAAGAGAAAACAAAATTTATGCTTACCTGATAAATTTCTTTCTCTTGTGGTTTATCCAGTCCACGGCCCGCCCTGTCACTTTAAGGCAGGTGCTTTTTATTTTTAAACTACAGTCACCACTGCACCCTATAGTTTCTCCTTTTTCTTGCTTGTCTTCGGTCAAATGACTGGGGGTGGCAGTTAGGGGAGGAGCTATATAGACAGCTCTGCTGTGGGTGTCCTCTTGCAACTTCCTGTTGGGAACGAGAATATCCCAGAAGTAATGGATGAACCCGTGGACTGGATACACCACAAGAGAGAAATTTATCAGGTAAGCATAAATTTTG
This sequence comes from Bombina bombina, assembly GCF_027579735.1. NCBI lineage: Eukaryota > Metazoa > Chordata > Amphibia > Anura > Bombinatoridae > Bombina > Bombina bombina. The sequence goes on along the minus strand of NC_069502.1, from coordinate 1,101,256,359 downwards.
TTTTCTTAGATAGTTTACAACACTCGCATTACAAGTCTCAAATGACTTCAGTGTAAGGTTTTTCTTGGGAGGCTTATTGCATCTTGACAGACTTTATTCATCTTTTTGGATATTAGCTTTTGTAAAGAAATTTCTTTTCTAAGATATGGTGAGTCCACGGAATCATCAATTACTAGTGGGAATATCACTCCTGGCCAGCAGGAGGAGGCAAAGAGCACTACAGCAAAGCTGATATATATGTCACTATCCTTACCCATAATCCCCAGTCATTCTTTGCTTGCGGTGTAAGGAGAAGGTGAAGTTTTGGTGTCTGATCTATAATCAAGATTTTTTTTTTTTATTTTAAAGCAGAATAGGTTTGCTCTTATCTTTCTAAAGGGTCTAGCCTTAGCCCATGTTAGTCTCTTCAATAGGGCAGTGGTGGATTTTAAGCAATTGGGAACTTGTGGGGTACAATCCTCATTGCGTTTTCCCAAAACATTTTGTTGTCCTATTTAGATGGTCTGATTAGGTTTACTCAGTCTTTCTGTATTTCCACAGGTCCATATGAGGGAAGGCATCTTCTCAAACCAGGTGAACTGTCCTGCTGCCGGACAGATGAATATTAAGATAAGTGCCAATTTTATTTCTCTTGTAAGATGTATCGAGTCCACGGATTCATCCATACTGGGATATTCTCCTTCCTTACAGGAAGTGGCAAAGAGAGCACCCACAGCAGAGCTGTCTATATAGCTCCTCCCTTAGCTCCACCCCTGACCTCTGTCGCAAGGTCCTTTTTTCCATCAGGATCTCAAATCCTTAAATTTAAAGGTATGGAGATTGAACGCTTGATTCTTAGTCAAAGAGGTTTCTCTGACTCTGTGATTAATACTATGTTACAGGCTCGTAAATCCGTATCTAGGGAGATATATTATAGAGTCTGGAAGACTTATATTTCTTGGTGTCTTTCTCATCATTTTTCATGGCATTCTTTTAGAATTCCGAGAATTTTACAGTTTCTTCAGGATGGTTTGGATAAAGGTTTGTCTGCAAGTTCCTTGAAAGGACAAATCTCTGCTCTTTCTGTTCTTTTTCACAGAAAGATTGCTAATCTTCCTGATATTCATTGTTTTGTACAAGCTTTGGTTCGTATAAAACCTGTCATTAAGTCAATTTCTCCTCCTTGGAGTTTGAATTTGGTTCTGGGGGCTCTTCAAGCTCCTCCGTTTGAACCTATGCATTCGCTAGATATTAAATTACTTTTCTCCAACATAGGTGTGTCCGGTCCACGGCGTCATCCTTACTTGTGGGATATTCTCTTCCCCAACAGGAAATGGCAAAGAGCCCAGCAAAGCTGGTCATATGATCCCTCCTAGGCTCCGCCTACCCCAGTCATTCTCTTTGCCGTTGCACAGGCAACATCTCCACGGAGATGGCTAAGAGTTTTTTGGTGTTTAAATGTAGTTTTTATTCTTCAATCAAGTGTTTGTTATTTTAAAATAGTGCTGGTATGTACTATTTACTCTGAAACAGAAAAGAGAAGAAGATTTCTGTTTGTGAGAGGAAGATGATTTTAGCAAACGTTACTAAAATCGATTGCTGTTTCCACATAGGACTGTTGAGATGAAGTAACTTCAGTTGGGGGAAGCAGTTGGCAGACTTTTCTGCCTGAGGTATGATGGCCACATTTCTAACACGACTTGGTAATGCTGGAAGGCTGTCATTTTCCCTATGGGGACCGGTAAGCCATTTTCTTAGATTAAGTATAAGAATAAAGGCTTTATAAGGGCTTAAAAAACTGGTAGACATTTTTCTGGGCTAAAACGATTACTTGCTAAGCATATTTGACAGATTATAGCGCTTTATAGTTATTATAATCTTGGGGATTGTTGTTAAAAAAACGGCAGGCACTGTATGGACACCTTTTTCAGATGGGGGCCTTCTCTAGTCATAGGCAGAGCCTCATTTTCGCGCCACTAATGCGCAGTTGTTTTTGGAAGGCAAGGCATGCAGATGCATGTGTGAGGAGCTAAGATCCACTGAAAAAGCTTATAGAAGGCGTCATTTGGTATCGTATTCCCCTCTGGGCTTGGTTGGGTCTCAGCAAAGCAGATTCCTGGGACTGTATAGGGGTTAAATGTTAAAACGGCTCCGGTTCCGTTATTTTAAGGGTTAAAGCTTTCAAATTTGGTGTGCAATACTTTTAAGGCTTTAAGACACTGTGGTGAAATTTTGGTGAATTTTGAACAATTGCTTCATACTTTTTCGCATATTCAGTAATAAAGTGTGTTCTGTTTAAAATTTAAAGTGACAGTAACGGTTTTATTTTAAAACGTTTTTTGTGCTTTGTTGACAAGTTTAAGCCTGTTTAACATGTCTGAACCATCAGATAAACGATGTTCTATATGTATGAAAGCCAATGTGTCTCCCCATTTAAATATATGTGATAATTGTGACATGGTGTCCAAACAAAGTAGGGACAATGATGCCACAGATAATAGTGCCCAAGATGATTCTTCAGATGAGGGGAGTAAGCATGGTACTGCATCACCCCCTTCTGTGTCTACACCAGTTTTGCCCACACAAGAGGCCCCTAGTACATCTAGTGCGCCAATACTTATTACTATGCAACAATTAACGGCTGTTATGGATAATTCTATTGCAAATATTTTATCTAAAATGCCTACTTATCAAAGAAAGCGCGATTGCTCTGTTTTAAACACTGAAGAGCAAGAGGACGCTGATGATAACGCTTCTGACATACCCTCACACCAATCTGAAGGGGCCAGGAGGGAGGTTTTGTCTGAGGGAGAAATTTCAGATTCAGGGAAAATTTCTCAACAAGCTGAACCTGATGTTGTAACATTTAAATTTAAATTAGAACATCTCCGCGCACTGCTTAAGGAGGTATTATCTACTCTGGATGATTGTGACAATTTGGTCATTCCAGAGAAATTATGTAAGATGGACAAGTTCCTAGAGGTTCCGGTGCCCCCCGATGTTTTTCCTATACCCAAGCGGGTGGCGGACATAGTAAACAAGGAATGGGAAAGGCCCGGCATACCTTTTGTGCCTCCCCCTATATTTAAGAAATTATTTCCTATAGTCGACCCCAGAAAGGACTTATGGCAGACAGTCCCTAAGGTCGAGGGGGCGGTCTCTACTCTAAACAAACGCACTACTATTCCCATAGAAGATAGTTGTGCTTTTAAAGATCCTATGGATAAAAAATTAGAGGGTTTGCTTAAAAGAATGTTTGTTCAGCAAGGTTACCTTCTTCAACCAATTTCATGCATTGTTCCTGTCACTACGGCAGCGTGTTTCTGGTTCGAAGAACTAGAAAAGTCGCTCGATAAGGAATCTTCGTATGAGGAGATTATGGACAGAGTTCATGCACTTAAATTGGCTAACTCTTTTATTCTAGATGCCGCTTTGCAATTAGCGAGATTAGCGGCGAAAAATTCAGGGTTTGCTATCGTGGCGCGCAGAGCGCTCTGGCTAAAGTCTTGGTCAGCGGATGTGTCTTCCAAGACAAAATTGCTTAACATCCCTTTCAAGGGCAAAACGCTGTTTGGTCCTGATTTGAAAGAGATTATTTCAGACATCACCGGAGGAAAGGGCCACGCCCTTCCTCAGGATAGGTCTTTTAAGGCTAGAAATAAACCTAATTTTCGTCCCTTTCGCAGAAACGGACCAGCCTCTACTTCTACATCCTCTAAGCAAGAGGGTAATACTTCTCAACCCAAACCAGCCTGGAGACCGATGCAAGGCTGGAACAAGGGTAAGCAGGCCAAGAAGCCTGCCACTGCTACCAAATCAGCATGAAGGGATGGCCCCCGATCCGGGACCGGATCTGGTGGGGGGCAGACTTTCTCTCTTTGCTCAGGCCTGGGCAAGAGATGTTCAGGATCCTTGGGCACTAGAAATAGTTTCTCAAGGTTATCTCCTGGAATTCAAGGAACTACCCCCAAGGGGAAGGTTCCACAGGTCTCAATTATCTTCAAACCAAATAAAAAGACAGGCATTCTTACATTGTGTAGAAGACCTGTTAAGGATGGGAGTAATTCATCCAGTTCCAATAAGAGAACAAGGGATGGGATTTTACTCCAACCTGTTCATAGTTCCCAAAAAAGAGGGAACGTTCAGACCAATTCTAGATCTCAAGATCCTAAACAAATTTCTCAGGGTTCCATCATTCAAAATGGAAACCATTCGAACGATCCTTCCTACCATCCAGGAAGGTCAATTTATGACCACGGTGGATTTAAAGGATGCGTACCTCCATATTCCTATCCACAAGGAACATCATCAGTTCCTAAGGTTCGCTTTTCTGGACAAGCATTACCAGTTTGTGGCACTTCCTTTCGGATTAGCCACTGCTCCGAGAATTTTCACAAAGGTACTAGGGTCCCTTCTAGCGGTTCTAAGACCAAGGGGCATTACAGTAGTACCGTACTTGGACGACATCCTGATTCAAGCGTCGTCTCTGTCAAAAGCAAAGGCTCATACGGACATCGTCCTAGCCTTTCTCAGATCTCACGGATGGAAAGTAAACATAAAAAAAAAGTTCTCTTTCCCCGTCAACAAGAGTTCCCTTCTTGGGAACAATAATAGACTCCTTAGAAATGAGAATTTTTCTGACAGAGGTCAGAAAATCAAAACTTCTAAGCTCTTGTCAAGTTCTTCATTCTGTTCTTCGTCCTTCCATAGCGCAGTGCATGGAAGTAATAGGATTGATGGTTGCAGCAATGGACATAGTTCCTTTTGCACAAATACATCTAAGACCATTACAACTGTGCATGCTCAGACAGTGGAATGGGGATTATACAGACTTGTCTCCGACGATTCAAGTAGATCAAAAGACCAGAGATTCACTCCGTTGGTGGCTAATCCTGGACAACCTGTCACAGGGAATGAGCTTCCGCAGACCAGAGTGGGTCATTGTCACGACCGACGCCAGTCTGGTGGGCTGGGGCGCGGTCTGGGAACCCCTGAAAGCTCAGGGTCTATGGTCTCGGGAAGAATCTCTTCTCCCGATAAACATTCTGGAACTGAGAGCGATATTCAATGCTCTCAAAGCTTGGCCTCATCTAGCAAAGGCCAAATTCATAAGGTTTCAATCAGACAACATGACGACAGTTGCATATATCAACCATCAGGGGGGAACAAGGAGTTCCCTGGCGATGGAGGAAGTGACCAAGATAATTCAATGGGCGGAGGATCACTCCTGCCACTTGTCTGCAATCCACATCCCAGGAGTGGAAAATTGGGAAGCGGATTTTCTGAGTCGTCAGACATTCCATCCGGGGGAGTGGGAACTCCACCCGGAAATCTTTGCCCAAATAACTCAATTATGGGGCATTCCAGACATGGATCTGATGGCGTCTCGTCAGAACTTCAAGGTTCCTTGTTACGGGTCCAGATCCAGGGATCCCAAGGCGACTCTAGTAGATGCACTAGTAGCACCTTGGACCTTCAACCTAGCTTATGTTTTCCCACCGTTTCCTCTCATTCCCAGGCTGGTAGCCAGGATCAACCAGGAGAGGGCTTCGGTGATCTTGATAGCTCCTGCGTGGCCACGCAGGACTTGGTATGCAGACCTGGTGAATATGTCATCGGCTCCACCATGGAAGCTACCTTTGAGACAGGACCTTCTTGTTCAAGGTCCATTCGAACATCCGAATCTGGTTTCTCTCCAACTGACTGCTTGGAGATTGAACGCTTGATTTTATCAAAGCGTGGGTTTTCAGATTCTGTAATAGATACTCTGATTCAGGCTAGAAAGCCTGTAACTAGAAAAATTTACCATAAGATATGGAAAAAATATATCTATTGGTGTGAATCTAAAGGATTCCCATGGAACAAGATAAAAATTCCTAGGATTTTATCCTTTCTACAAGAGGGTTTGGAGAAGGGATTATCTGCAAGTTCTCTGAAGGGACAGATTTCTGCGGTATCTGTTTTACTTCACAAAAGGCTGGCAGCTGTGCCAGACGTTCAAGCGTTTGTTCAGGCTCTGGTTAGAATCAAGCCTGTTTACAGACCTTTGAGTCCTCCCTGGAGTCTTAATCTAGTTCTTTCAGTTCTTCAAGGGGTTCCGTTTGAACCCTTACATTCCGTAGATATTAAGTTATTATCTTGGAAAGTTTTGTTTTTGGTTGCAATTTCTTCTGCTAGAAGAGTTTCTGAGTTATCTGCTCTGCAGTGTTCTCCGCCCTATCTGGTGTTCCATGCAGATAAGGTGGTTTTGCGTACTAAGCCTGGTTTTCTTCCGAAAGTTGTTTCCAACAAGAATATTAACCAGGAGATAGTTGTACCTTCTTTGTGCCCGAATCCAGTTTCAAAGAAGGAACGTTTGTTACACAATTTGGACGTAGTCCGTGCTCTAAAATTCTATTTAGAGGCCACTAAAGATTTCAGACAAACTTCTTCTTTGTTTGTTTGTTTTTTCTGGTAAAAGGAGAGGTCAAAAAGCAACTTCTACCTCTCTTTCTTTTTGGCTTAAAAGCATTATCCTTTTGGCTTATGAGACTGCCGGACGGCAGCCTCCTGAAAGAATCACAGCTCACTCCACTAGGGCTGTGGCTTCCACATGGGCCTTCAAGAACGAGGCTTCTGTTGACCAGATATGTAAGGCAGCGACTTGGTCTTCACTGCACACTTTTGCCAAATTTTACAAATTTGATACTTTTGCTTCTTCAGAGGCTATTTTTGGGGGAGAGGTTTTGCAAGCCGTGGTGCCTTCCATTTAGGTGACCTGATTTGCTCCCTCCCTTCATCCATGTCCTAAAGCTTTGGTATTGGTTCCCACAAGTAAGGATGACGCCGTGGACCGGACACACCTATGTTGGAGAAAACAGAATTTATGCTTACCTGATAAATTACTTTCTCCAACGGTGTGTCCGGTCCACGGCCCGCCCTGGTTTTTTTAATCAGGTCTGATGAATTATTTTCTCTAACTACAGTCACCACGGTATCATATGGTTTCTCCTATGCATATTTCCTACTGTACGTCGGTCGAATGACTGGGGTAGGCGGAGCCTAGGAGGGATCATGTGACCAGCTTTGCTGGGCTCTTTGCCATTTCCTGTTGGGGAAGAGAATATCCCACAAGTAAGGATGACGCCGTGGACCGGACACACCGTTGGAGAAAGTAATTTATCAGGTAAGCATAAATTCTGTTTTTTGGAAAGTTTTGTTTCTTTTGGCCATCTCTTCTGCTAGAAGAGTCTCTGAATTATCTGCTCTTTCTTGTGAGTCTCCTTTTCTAATTTTTCATCAGGATAAGGCGGTGTTGCGAACTTCATTTAAATTTTTACCTAAGGTTGTGAATTCTAACAACATTAGTAGAGAAATTGTGGTTCCTTCATTGTGTCCTAATCCTAAGAACTCTAAGGAAAGATCGTTGCATTCTTTGGATGTAGTTAGAGCTTTGAAATATTATGTTGAAGCTACTAAGAATTTCCGAAAGACTTCTAGTCTATTTGTTATCTTTTCCGGTTCTAGGAAAGGTCAGAAGGCCTCTGCCATTTCTTTGGCATCTTGGTTGAAATCTTTAATTCATCATGCTTATGTCGAGTCGGGTAAAACTCCGCCTCAAAGGATTACAGCTCATTCTACTAGGTCAGTTTCTACTTCCTGGGCGTTTAGGAATGAAGCTTCGGTTGATCAGATTTGCAAAGCAGCAACTTGGTCTTCTTTGCATACTTTTACTAAATTCTACCATTTTGATGTGTTTTTCTTCTGAAGATGTTTTTGGTAGAAAAGTACTTCAGGCAGCTGTTTCAGTTTGAATCTTCTGCTTATATTTTCAGTTTTTTTCTTTATAAGATTTAAACTTTATTTTTGGGTGTGGATTTTTTTCAGCGGAATTGGCTGTCTTTATTTTATCCCTCCCTCTCTAGTGACTCTTGCGTGGAAGATCCACATCTTGGGTAGTCATTATCCCATACGTCACTAGCTCATGGATTCTTGCTAATTACATGAAAGAAAACATAATTTATGTAAGAACTTACCTGATAAATTCATTTCTTTCATATTAGCAAGAGTCCATGAGGCCCACCCTTTTTTGTGGTGGTTATGATTTTTTTTTATAAAGCACAATTATTCCAATTCCTTATATTTATGCTTCGCACTTTTTTCTTATCACCCCACTTCTTGGCTATTCGTTAAACTGATTTGTGGGTGTGGTGAGGGGTGTATTTATAGGCATTTTGAGGTTTGGGAAACTTTGCCCCTCCTGGTAGGAATGTATATCCCATACGTCACTAGCTCATGGACTCTTGCTAATATGAAAGAAATGAATTTATCTGTAAGTTCTTACATAAATTATGTTTTTTTTTTTGCTTGTGGATTTAATATTTTCAGCAGTAAACTGCTGTTTTTAATTTTATCCCTCCCTCTCTAGTGACTCTTCTGTCGAGTTCCACATCTTGGGTATTACTATCCCATACGTCACTAGCTCATGGACTCTTGCCAATTACATGAAAGAAAACATAATTTATGTAAGAATGTACCTGATAAATTAATTTCTTTCATATTGGCAAGAGTCCATGAGACCCCACTACTTGGCTATTCGTTAAACTGAATTGGGTGTATATATACCCTTTAGGAGACGGTCAGTGGCTCCCTGGCTACGGGGTTTGTCGAGCCGTGCTGTAAGAAACTTCTAGGTATTGTGAAAAAAGAAACTGTGGCTATATCTTATGCAAAATTCTATTTATTTGAAGATTTTTTTTTTGTATTTGTGTTGATTATAGTTTTAACCTTTCTGTGATCTTCAGTGATTGTGTTTTTTTTTTTTTTCTCTTCTTTAGAAGCTAACTGGTGATAAGATCAGAGATAATCAACTTGACATAGTTTGATAGTGTGTTGGTTTTGGTTACAATGGAGTAAGTGTCCTCTAAAAAGTTCACTAGAAGCTTAGAGAACTCTTAGCTTGGATCTCTATTTAAATCATATTAACGGACGATTAGATACAGTAGGATTTCATAATCAACAAGTACATAGTAAAAAAAAGAATGCAATAGCACTTAGTCTATATTTTAAATGAGCAGTAAATTTATTTATTTTTTTTTGGACAAATTTCAAAATTTATTTAAATTTGCCAGCCCCCTTGTATAACGTGATATCCGTCAGCCAATTAGACTCATATCTGAATTCTTGCACATGCTCATAAGCAGGTGGTGCTTTATAAAATGTGCATATAAAGACTGTGCAGTTTGATCATGGAAGTAAATTGGAAAGTCTTCATGGATTCTTGCACCGGGGTCTTGAGGTTTTTAGTTGCGCCTCTGGCTGGTTATATAAATAGGGGTATTCTATAAAACAATAAAACAGAGTAAACAAAACAAATATATTAATACCTGAGGAAGATAAGATAAAAATGTTAGGGAAATGGTTGTTCAAATTGTGTTCATTTTCTACTTTACTTTACTTAATTTTCTGTTTGTTTTTTCTCATCAGTCTTTTTTTTTTTTTTTTTTTTTCTGCTTAAAACGCTGATTAAACTTAATTTTTTGTTATAGTGAATGTAAAGTTTCATCAAGTAATGCCCGGTTTCTCCTACATTGGTGTATCCGGTCCACGGCTTCATCCTTACTTGTGGGATATTCTCATTCCCTACAGGAAGTGGCAAAGAGAGCACACAGCAGCTCCCCCTCTGGCTCGGCCCCCCAGTCATTCTTTTTGCTGCTCTGATCAAGTAGCATCTCCACGGGGGTGGTAAAGAGTATGTGGTGTTAGTTGTAGATTTTTATTTCTTCTATCAAGAGTTTGTTATTTTAAAATAGTGCCGGTTTGTACTATTTACTCTACAACAGAAAGTGAAGAAGATTTTTGTTAAAAGAGGAGTATGACAGAGCGAGGACTGGGTTTTTACTCAAACCTGTTTGTAGTTCCCAAAAAAAGAAGGAACTTTCAGGCCAATTCTGTACTTAAATTTTTTTAGAAAAAATTCAAAATGGAATCATTCGGACAATTTTAAGAATGTTCCAGGATGGTCAATATATGACTACCGTGGACTTAAAGGATGCGTATCTGCATGTTCCGATCCACAAAGATCACCTTCAGTTCCTGAGGTTCGCCTCTCTGGACAAGCATTATCAGTTCGTGGCTCTTCCTTTCGGATTGGCCACTGCTCCCAGAATTTTCACAAGGGTGCTAGGGTCCCTTCTAGCGTTGCTAAGGCCAAGGGCATTGCAGTAGCACCTTACCTAGACGACATGTTAATACAAGCGTCATCCTTTCACAAAGTGAAGACTCATTCATTCATTGTCCTAGCCTTTCTAAGGTCTCACGGGTGCATGGTGAACATAGAAAAAAGTTCTCTGTCCCCGTTCACAAGGGTTCCCTTCCTGGGAACAATAATAGACTCAGTAGAAATGAAGATCTTTCTGACAGAGGTCAGGAAGTTAAAACTTCTGAACACTTGTCGAGTTCTTCAATCCATTCCTCAGCCCTCCATAGCTCAATGCATGGAGGTAATAGGACTCATGGTCGCAGCAATGGACGTGGTTCCATTTGCTCGAAATTATTTAAGACCATTGCAACTGTGCATGCTCAAACAGTGGAATGGGGATTATGCAGATTTGTCTCCCCAGATTCAAATGGACCAGAAAACCAGAGACTCACTCCTCTGGTGGTTGTCTCTGGATCACCTGTCTCAGAGAATGAGTCTCTGCAGACCGGAGTGGATCATTGTCACGACCGACGCCAGCCTCCTAGGCTGGGGCGCGGTCTGGGAGTCCCTGAAGGCTCAGGGTCTATGGTCTCGGGAAGAATCTCTTCTCCCGATAAACATTTTGGAATTGAGAGCGATATTCAATGCGCTCCAGTCATGGCCTCAACTAGCGGAGACCAAATTCATCAGATTTCAGTCGGACAACATGACGACTGTAGCTTACATCAATCATCAGGGGGGAACAAAGAGTTCCCTGGCGATTAGGGAGGTATCCAAATTCATCAAATGGGCAGAGGAGTGGACAACTGGGAAGCGAATTATCTGAGTCGTCAGACTTTCCATCCGGGGGAGTGGGAACTCCACCCGGAGGTTTTTGCCCAGTTAGCTCAACTAGTGGGCATTTCAGATCTGGATCTGATGGCGTCACGTCAGAACTCCAAAGTTCCACGTTACGGGTTCAGATCCAGGGATCCCAAGGCGACATTGGTAGATGCCTTAGTAGCGCCTTGGTCGTTCAATCTAGCTTATGTCTTTCCACCGTTTCCCCTTCTCCCCCGGATAGTAATCGAACAGGAGAAGGCTTCGATAATTCTGATAGCTCCTGCGTGACAAGCAGGACTTTGTATGCAGACATGGTGAATATGTCATCGGTTCCGCCATGGAAGCTATCTTTGAGGATAGGACCTTCTAATTCAAGGTCCATTCGAACAGGGTTTTCGGATTCAGTATAGATACCCTGATCCAGGTTAGAAAGCGTGTCAAAAGGTCACGGATGAAGGCGTGAGCCGAAACGCGTCTGACCATTCCCTGCTACATGTAGCTTGTTTTTATGTACTGTAATCTCTCCTAAGTGATGCCAGCAATAAATGTGCTTTTTTTCACAAACTACTAATATGCCTGAGACCCGCTTTCTTTGTTACTGAAAAGGAAAATTTACCATAAGATATGGCGTTAATAGCTTTGTTGGTGCGAATCCAAGGGTTACTCATGGAATAAGATTAGGATTCCAAGGATATTGTCTTTTCTCCAAGAAGAATTGGAGAAAGGTTTGTCAGCTAAGCTAGTTCCTTAAAAGGACAGATATCTGCTCTGTCTATCCTGTTACACAAGCGTCTGGCAGAAGTACCAGATGTTCAAGCGTTTGCACAGGCTTTAGTCAGAATCAAGCCTGTCTATAGACCTGTGGCTCCTCCATGGAGTCTCAATTTAGTTCTTTCAGTTCTTCAAGGGGTTCCGTTTGAACCTTTACATTCCATAGATATTAAGTTATTATCTTGGAAAGTTTTGTTTTTGGTAGCTATATCTTCTGCTCGAAGAGTTTCTGAGTTGTCTGCTTTGCAGTGTAATTCACCCTATCTGGTGTTCCATACAGATAAGGTTGTTTTGCGTACCAAACCTGGTTTCCTTCCAAAAGTGGTTTCCAATAAGAATATTAACCAGGAAATAGTTGTTCCTTCTCTGTGTCCTAACCCAGTTTCTAAGAAGGAACGGCTGTTACACAATCTTGATGTGGTTCGTGCTTTAAAATTCTATTTAAAAGCAACTAAGATTTCAGACAAACATCGTCCTTGTTTGTTGTCTATTCTGGTAAGAGGAGAGGTCAGAAAGCGACTGCTACCTCTCTTTCCTTCTGGCTGAAAAGCATCATCCGATTGGCATATGAGACTGCTGGACAGCAGCCTCCTGAACGAATTACAGCTAATTCCACTAGAGCTGTGGCTTCCACATGGGCTTTCAAGAATGAAGCTTCTATTGAACAGATTTGTAAGGCAGCGACTTGGTCTTCACTGCATACATTTGCCAAATTTTACAAATTCGATACTTTTGCTTCTTCGGAGGATATTTTTGGGAGAAAGGTTTTGCAAGCAGTGGTGCCTTCCGTTTAGGTTACCTGACTTGTTCCCTCTCTTCATCCATGTCCTAAAGCTTTGGTATTGGTTCCCACAAGTAAGGATGAAGCCGTGGACCGGATACACCAATGTAGGAGAAAACAGAATTTATGTTTACCTGATAAATTTCTTTCTCCTACGGTGTATCCGGTCCACGGCCCGCCCTGGCTTTTGGTCAGGTTTAAATTTTTATTTTTGTACACTACAGTCACCACTGCACCCTATGGTTCTCCTTTTTCTCCTAACCATCGGTTGAATGACTGGGGGGCGGAGCCAGAGGGGGAGCTATATGGACAGCTCTGCTGTGTGCTCTCTTTGCCACTTCCTGTAGTGAATGAGAATATCCCACAAGTAAGGATGAAGCCGTGGACCGGATACACCGTAGGAGAAAGAAATTTATCAGGTAAACATAAATTCTGTGTTTTAAAAATACTGTTAAAAACAGGGGCACTTTCATTGATGAAACTTTACATTGCACCATATTTGTAGAAATACTTACCTCTTCGTCTTGAAAGCCGGATCGCCACCTACCCCGCCCGTCGCAAGCCTCTTCCACAGTCAGAAATGACTATTCCGGCCTTCCTCCAATTACGGCGTTGCTTTAGGCAATGTTCCCCCCCCCCCCCGGGGGGGGGGAACCGTGATTGGAGGATGCCGGAATAGTCATTGCTGACGTAGGAAGAGGCTTGTGACGGGCTGGAGCGGCTTTCAAGACGAAGAGGTAAGTATTTCTACAAATATGGTGCAATGTAAACATGAACACGAACAGGTTTTGACTTTTGGATTTCTTTCATCAAAAACAACTTTTATAAAAATAATTTAACTACACTGTAATTTAGTGCTCCTATGACATGAAATGTGTTCTTTAGAAAAGATCTTTACAGTTTTGCAAATGTCCGTAAGTGTTGACGCATGTCCTCCTCAGACACTTTTTTTTTTTGTTTTGTTACATTCTTACTTTTACTTATACACAAAACAATATTTTAAGTTTGTGTCTCTGTAAAATAATTAGTTGTCTGTACAAGCCTTGTGGTCAGGATTCCAAAATTAAGAGAAAATGGGGAATGTGTTTTTAAGTTCTTTTAGATCAACTTTTTAATGATTAGTCTGTGGTATAGGTTTACACTTTTTTACTTTTTTTTTTTTTTTTTTTTAAATGCAAGTATCCTGAGGTATGTTTTGAATGCAATGCTTAAAAAAAGATTCAAGTATACTGTCCCTTTAAAAAAGATAATCAGAATCTCACCTACTCACTGGTGTTTAAAGGGACAGTCTACTTCAGAATTTGTATTGTTTAATAGATAGTATTGGTTATGCAAAACTGGGTAATGGGTAATAAAGGAATTATATGTTAAAGGAACACTCAGGTCAAATTAAACCGTCAGAGTTCAGATACAGCATGTAATTTTAAACAACTTTCTAATTTACTTCCATTAAAAAAAATGTGCACAGTCTTTTATATTTACACTTTTTGAGTCACCAGCTCCTTCGGAGCATGTGCAAGAAGTCACAAAATATATGGATTTGCATTTGTGTTGTGCTGATGGCTGTCACATGGTACAGGGGGAGTGGAAATAGACATAACTTTGAAATTTGTTAGTTTAAAGTTCAAATGAGTAGTAGATTTTTTTTTCTAAGTACATAGCTTTGAAAGAACATCAAAGTATAAAAATGATATGCTGCTATATTCTATATATATATATATATATAGAGAGAGAGAGATTATAGAGTTAGCGCTTGAAAACGTGACTGCAGTCAGTGCAAACTGAGCCCAACATTCCTAAAAAGGTTAAACCCTATTTATCATAAAATAAATAAAAATACTTTGTTGTGGTTAAATAAGCCTACACTATATCAGTTAATCATATTGAGACCATTGTTTTTGGTTCCTTTAGCGCTAACTCTATAATCTTTCTATTTAATTCTTTACCTCACTTATTAATTGTTTCAAGTGTGTATATATATATATATATATATATATATATATATATATATATATATATATATATATATATATATATATATATATATATATATATATATATATATATATTCTATAAGATATGACGAGTCCACGGATTCATCCTTTACTTGTGGGATATTATCCTCCTGCTAACAGGAAGTGGCAAAGAGCACCACAGCAAAGCTGTCTATATAGCTCCTCCCTTGACTCCACCCCCAGTCATTCTCTTTGCCTACACTAAGTAATAGGAAGGGTAAAGTGAAAGAGGTGATAAAATGTTAGTTTTTATTTTCTTCAAGCAAGACTTTTTTATTTTAAATGGTACCGGTGAGTGCTATTTTTTCCCAGGCAGCAGATGGAATGAAGAAGATTTCTGCCTGGGGACTGATGATCTTAGCAGTTGTTACTAAGATCCAGAGTAGTTCCCACAGAATGGCTGAGGAGTACTTAAGAAACTTCAGTGTGAGGAACGTTTTTCATGCTACAAGCATTGTTATGTTCAGTCATTTTTTTCTGGAGAGACTGTGTTATTTCAGAATTGGCTGACAGTATCCCCATGAGGGAAAGGGTAAGCAGTAATCCTAATGTATAGAGAGGGGTATTACTGGACCTGTATGTTGGGCTGTAAAAAATGGTTGACACTGATGACATGAGGTTTGTGGGCAAACGATTCTATGTTGGGAGGTTAAATAATGTTTTTTGTGGCAAACGTTTTCAATTTATTTTGGCAATGGAGGGTACACATGGCTTCATTTAGATGGGTATATGAACCCACATGGCTAGGTTTTTTTAGACCGCTCTGGTGCGGTTATTGTTTAAGGCTGTGAGACATAGATTTAGATGGACGGGGCCTATTTTCGCGCCTCATTTGCGCAGTTGTATTCCCTATGCAAGCAGCAAACTTCAGCTCCGTTGGGCCTTTCATGACAGTTTGGGCCTAATCGAATGGTTAATCCGATTTTGCAGACCCATGAGGGCAGGTAGGCGCCACAGCAGGGCTGTGGCGAGGTGCAGGGGGTGTTTTTGTTTAATGTTTTTTGGTATAACGTTTTGTGTTCTTAAGGGTTAAGTGTTCCTTTTCTTGTGGGGCAATCTTAGCTGACAAGTTGGGATACATTTATAATAAAATTGAGATAATTTTATCGTTTTAAGGCAGTTTTGGAAAAATGGTATGCTTTTTTTTTCTCTTAAAGGCGCAGTACCGTTTTTTCAGATTATTTTTTCACAAAATAAAGTGTTTTCAAACCTGTTTGTGGTCATTACTAGCCTGTTTTAACATGTCTGACATTGAGGAAAGCCAATGTTCCATGTGTTTAGAAGCCATTGTGGAGCCCCCCACTCCAAATGTGTCCCTCATGTACTGAAATGGCCTTACATTGCAAAGAACATATTTTAGCTGATAAAAGTATGTTTCAGGATGATTCTCAGTCAGAAGAGAATCAGGTTATGCCATCCACTTCTCCCCAAGTGTCACAACCTTTAACGCCCACCCAAGTGACGCCAAGTACTTCTAGTGCGTCTAATTCTTTCACCCTGCAAGATATGGCTGCAGTTATGTCTACTACTCTTACAGAGGTATTATCTAAACTACCAGGTTTACAGGGTAAGCGCAGTAGGTCAGGTATTAGAGTAAATGCTGAGCCCTCTGATGCTTTATTGGCCATCTCTGATGTACCCTCCCAGTGTTCTGATTTGGGGGTGGGGGAATTGCTGTCTGAGGGAGAGCTTTCTGATTCAGGAAAGATGTTCCCTCAAACAGACTCAGATGTGACGGCCTTTAAATTTAAGCTTGATCACCTCCGCTTGTTACTCAGGGAGGTCTTAGTGACGCTGGATGATTGTGACCCTATAGTCATCCCGCCAGAGAAACTGTGTAAAATGGATAAATATCTAGAGGTCCCTACTTACACTAATGTTTTTCCAGTCCTTAGAAGAATTTCGGACATTGCTACTAAGGAATGGGATAGACCAGGCATTCCGTTCTCTCCCCCTCCTACTTTTAAGAAAATGTTTCCCATATCTGACACCATTCGGGTTTCGCGGCAGACGGTCCCTAAGGTGGAGGGAGCTATTTCTACCCTGGCTAAGCGTACAACTATACCTATTGAGGACAGTTGTGCTTTCAAAGATCCTATGGATAAAAAATTAGAAGGGCTTCTAAAGAAGTTGTTTATTCATCAGGGTTTTCTTCTGCAACCTATAGCGTGCATTGTCTCAGTAACTACTGCAGCAGCTTTCTTTCATGTAATTAGCAAGAGTCCATGAGCTAGTGACGTATGCGATATACATTCCTACCAGGAGGGGCAAAGTTTCCCAAACCTTAAAATGCCTATAAATACACCCCTCGCCACACCCACAATTCAGTTATACAAACTTTGCCTCCCATGGAGGTGGTGAAGTAAGTTTGTGCTAGATTCTACGTTGATATGCTCTTCGCAGCAGGCTGGAGCCCGGTTTTCCTCTCAGTGTGCAGTGAATGTCAGAGGGATGTGAAGAGAGTATTGCCTATTTGAATTCAATGGTCTCCTTCTACGGGATCTATTTCATAGGTTCTCTGTTATCGGTCGTAGAGATTCATCTCTTACCTCCCTTTTCAGATCGACGATATACTCTTATATACCATTACATCTACTGATTCTCGTTTCAGTACTGGTTTGGCTATCTACTATATGTAGATGAGTGTCTTAGGGTAAGTAAGTCTTATTTTATTATGACACTCTAAGCTATGGTTGGGCACTTTCTATGTAAAGTTCTAAATATATGTCTTTGAATATTAAAGGAATACTGATTATCCTGAATCATGGGCAAATATAAGTTTAGACTGTCGGTTTCATTATTTGGGATGATGCATTTTAATTCAATTTATTTTTCTTTACCTTGAAAATTTTCAATTGATAATTTTTCCCTGTGTGCTGTTAGGCTTGCGGGGGCAGAAAATGTTTCTTTTTATTGCGTCATTCTTGGCGCTGACTTTTTTGGCGCAAAAATTTAGTCATTTCCGGCGCCGTAGTTGACGCCGGAAGTTGTATTCTGTTAATACGTCATTTTTGACGCATGTGTATTCAGACATAAAATGTGGGAGTCGGTTCTGGCGTCAGAGGATGTGGCGTCATATATGTATTTAGCGCGAATCATGTGGGCGTCATATTTGGCGCCAAAAAATGTGGGCGTATTTTTTTGTTTCACTTTTTTTCCTCACATTATTTAAACCTCACTTTTTATTGCTTCTGGTTTCTAGAAGCTTATTATTTTGCATTCTTTTCCCATTCCTGAAACTGTCATTTAAGGAATTTGATAATTTTGCTTTAAATATTGTTTTTTTCTATTACATATTGCAAGATTTCACTGTTCCTGTTTCAAAACAATCTAAGAGGATTCCTGTTGACTGAGTTCAGTCCTACCAAAGCTAAGTGCATTTATTTTAAATGTTATGAATGTTTATCTTTATCATGATAACTTATTACAAACCATAGCTAAACATTTACATGCAGAATCCATTAGTAGTTATGCTTTATATATTGCCATTCTTTTTACATCTTATGTACAAGAAATATTTAGAAGATTTATAAGAAATAATTTTCTGATTCTATTTTAAAGGCTTTGTCTGACATCGTGCCTTCTAATAAAATTTTTAGGTCTTTTTCAAACTTCTTTTTTAATTATTGAAGTTTCAAATGACTAACAACATACTGATTTATCCTTCTCTGATGATGTTTTTTCTCATTCAGAATTTTCTTCATCAGATATTGACACTAACAAATCTACTTTTTTATTTTATTTTTTTATTAAAGTACATTTGTTCTTTGTTGAAAGGTGTTGATTATTTTGGATATTAAGGTAACTAGTTCTTTTTCAAGACTAGCTAACACTATTTCTGCTTATTTATTCTTCTGTGTTTTCAGAGGTTTTTTCCAATTCCTCATACTAGGGAATGGAATAGGCTGAGAATTTTCTTCTTCAAAGGTTTTAAACTATATTCTTTGCCGGCAGTTAAATTCAATTTGGAGGGTTCTCCAATTTATTGGGGCTATCTCTACTCCTACTAATTATGCTATTGTTTCTATAGCAAAATAGTATTTATTTTCCTTTAGATGGTTGTATCTTATTTATGGAAAATTATTTAGTTTCAGGTACTTTTCTTGGACCTGTGATTTATTTGGATGTTGCAATTGTTTCATTTTTTCTGTTTACTTTAAGATCAAGTATCAGATTATGATTTATTTTAACATTGTTAAAGGGACAAAATTTACTAGACTAGGTGCTGTTGCATTTGTCTTGTTTTGCATTTATTGATTATGCAAGTCCACTGTATTGACTGGTCCTTTAACTGGACTATCATGCTAATAATTTCATTTTTGTCTTCATTTTATTGAATATTTTCGCAAATGAGGTTTAATCTATATCTTTAGCTGTTTTAGCTAGAAGAATTTTGTGATTTCTAAAAATCCATATTTCTTTTGTTCTAAGATAATCAATTATTTGTTTCTCCAACATAGGTGTGTCCGGTCCACGGCGTCATCCTTACTTGTGGGATATTCTCTTCCCCAACAGGAAATGGCAAAGAGCCCAGCAAAGCTGGTCACATGATCCCTCCTAGGCTCCGCCTACCCCAGTCATTCTCTTTGCCGTTGCACCGGCAACATCTCCACGGAGATGGTTAAGAGTTTTTTGGTCATTCCAGAGAAATTATGTAAGATGGACAAGTTCCTAGAGGTTCCGGTGCCCCCCGATGCTTTTCCTATACCCAAGCGGGTGGCGGACATAGTAAATAAGGAGTGGGAAAGGCCCGGCATACCTTTTGTTCCTCCCCCTATATTTAAGAAATTATTTCCTATAGTCGACCCCAGAAAGGACTTATGGCAGACAGTCCCCAAGGTCGAGGGGGCGGTTTCTACTCTAAACAAACGCACTACTATTCCTATAGAAGATAGTTGTGCTTTCAAAGATCCTATGGATAAAAAATTAGAGGGTTTGCTTAAAAAGATGTTTGTTCAGCAAGGTTACCTTCTACAACCAATTTCATGCATTGTTCCTGTCACTACGGCAGCGTGTTTCTGGTTCGAAGAACTAGAAAAGTCGCTCAATAAAGAATCTTCGTATGAGGAGGTTATGGACAGAGTTCAAGCACTTAAATTGGCTAACTCTTTTATTTTAGATGCCGCTTTGCAATTAGCTAGATTAGCGGCGAATAATTCAGGGTTTGCTATCGTGGCGCGCAGAGCGCTTTGGCTAAAGTCTTGGTCAGCGGATGTGTCTTCCAAGACAAAATTGCTTAACATCCCTTTCAAGGGTAAAACACTGTTTGGTCCTGATTTGAAAGAGATTATTTCAGACATCACCGGGGGAAAGGGCCACGCCCTTCCTCAGGATAGGTCTTTTAAGGCTAAAAATAAGCCTAATTTTCATCCCTTTCGCAGAAACGGACCAGCCTCTAATTCTACATCCTCTAAGCAAGAGGGTAATACTTCTCAACCCAAACCAGCCTGGAGACCGATGCAAGGCTGGAACAAGGGTAAGCAGGCCAAGAAGCCTGCCACTGCTACCAAAACAGCATGAAGGGATGGCCCCCGATCCGGGACCGGATCTGGTGGGGGGCAGACTTTCTCTCTTTGCTCAGGCTTGGGCAAGAGATGTTCAGGATCCTTGGGCACTAGAAATAGTTTCTCAGGGTTATCTCCTGGAATTCAAGGAACTACCCCCAAGGGGAAGGTTCCACAGGTCTCAATTATCTTCAAACCAAATAAAAAGACAGGCATTCTTACATTGTGTAGAAGACCTGTTAAAGATGGGAGTAATTCATCCAGTTCCAATAGGAGAACAAGGGATGGGGTTTTACTCCAACCTGTTCATAGTTCCCAAAAAAGAGGGAACATTCAGACCAATTTTAGATCTCAAGATCCTAAACAAATTTCTCAGGGTTCCATCGTTCAAAATGGAAACCATTCGAACGATCTTTCCTACCATCCAGGAAGGTCAATTTATGACCACGGTGGATTTAAAGGATGCGTACCTACATTTTCCTTTCCAAAAGGAACATCATCAGTTCCTAAGGTTCGCTTTTCTGGACAAGCATTACCAGTTTGTGGCACTTCCTTTCGGATTAGCCACTGCTCCGAGAATTTTCACAAAGGTACTAGGGTCCCTTCTAGCGGTTCTAAGACCAAGGGGCATTGCAGTAGTACTTTACTTGGACGACATCCTGATTCAAGCGTCTCTGTCAAAAGCAAAGGCTCATACGGACATCGTCCTAGCCTTTCTCAGATCTCACGGATGGAAAGTGAACAAAGAAAAAAGTTCTCTGTCCCCGTCAACAAGAGTTCCCTTCTTGGGAACAATAATAGACTCCTTAGAAATGAGGATTTTTCTGACAGAGGTCAGAAAATCAAAACTTCTAAGCTCTTGTCAAGTTCTTCATTCTGTTCTTCGTCCTTCCATAGCGCAGTGCATGGAAGTAATAGGATTGATGGTTGCAGCAATGGACATAGTTCCTTTTGCACGAATTCATCTAAGACCATTACAACTGTGCATGCTCAGACAGTGGAATGGGGATTATACAGACTTGTCTCCGACGATTCAAGTAGATCAAAAGACCAGAGATTCACTCCGTTGGTGGCTGATCCTGGACAACCTGTCACAGGGAATAAGCTTCCGCAGACCAGAGTGGGTCATTGTCACGACCGACGCCAGTCTGGTGGGCTGGGGCGCGGTCTGGGAACCCCTGAAAGCTCAGGGTCTATGGTCTCGGGAAGAATCTCTTCTCCCGATAAACATTCTGGAACTGAGAGCGATATTCAATGCTCTCAAAGCTTGGCCTCATCTAGCAAGGGCCAAATTCATAAGGTTTCAATCAGACAACATGACGACTGTTGCATATATCAACCATCAGGGGGGAACAAGGAGTTCCCTGGCGATGGAGGAAGTGACCAAGATAATTCAATGGGCGGAGGATCACTCCTGCCACTTGTCTGCAATCCACATCCCAGGAGTGGAAAATTGGGAAGCGGATTTTCTGAGTCGTCAGACATTCCATCCGGGGGAGTGGGAACTCCATCCGGAAATCTTTGCCCAAATAACTCAATTATGGGGCATTCCAGACATGGATCTGATGGCCTCTCGTCAGAACTTCAAGGTTCCTTGTTACGGGTCCAGATCCAGGGATCCCAAGGCGACTCTAGTAGATGCACTAGTAGCACCTTGGACCTTCAAACTAGCTTATGTATTCCCACCGTTTCCTCTCATTTCCAGGCTGGTAGCCAGGATCAATCAGGAGAGGGCTTCGGTGATCTTGATAGCTCCTGCGTGGGCACGCAGGACTTGGTATGCAGACCTGGTGAATATGTCATCGGCTCCACCATGGAAGCTACCTTTGAGACAGGACCTTCTTGTTCAAGGTCCATTCGAACATCCGAATCTGGTTTCCCTCCAACTGACTGCTTGGAGATTGAACACTTGATTTTATCAAAGCGTGGGTTTTCAGATTCTGTAATAGATACTCTGATTCAGGCTAGAAAGCCTGTAACTAGAAAGATTTACCATAAAATATGGAAAAAATATATCTGTTGGTGTGAATCTAAAGGATTCCCATGGAACAAGATAAAAATTCCTAAGATTCTATCCTTTCTACAAGAAGGTTTGGAGAAAGGATTATCTGCAAGTTCTCTGAAGGGACAGATCTCTGCTTTATCTGTTCTACTTCACAAAAGGCTGGCAGCTGTGCCAGACGTTCAAGCGTTTGTTCAGGCTCTGGTTAGAATCAAGCCTGTTTACAGACCTTTGACTCCTCCCTGGAGTCTAAATCTAGTTCTTTCAGTTCTTCAAGGGGTTCCGTTTGAACCCTTACATTCCGTAGATATTAAGTTATTATCTTGGAAAGTTTTGTTTTTGGTTGCAATTTCTTCTGCTAGAAGAGTTTCAGAGTTATCTGCTCTGCAGTGTTCTCCGCCCTATCTGGTGTTCCATGCAGATAAGGTGGTTTTGCGTACTAAGCCTGGTTTTCTTCCGAAAGTTGTTTCCAACAAAAATATTAACCAGGAGATAGTTGTACCTTCTTTGTGTCCGAATCCAGTTTCAAAGAAGGAACGTTTGTTACACAATTTGGACGTAGTCCGTGCTCTAAAATTCTATTTAGAGGCTACTAAGGATTTCAGACAAACATCTTCTTTGTTTGTTTTTTATTCTGGTAAAAGGAGAGGTCAAAAAGCAACTTCTACCTCTCTTTCTTTTTGGCTTAAAAGCATTATCCGATTGGCTTATGAGACTGCCGGACGGCAGCCTCCTGAAAGAATCACAGCTCACTCCACTAGGGCTGTGGCTTCCACATGGGCCTTCAAGAACGAGGCTTCTGTTGACCAGATATGTAAGGCAGCGACTTGGTCTTCACTGCACACTTTTGCCAAATTTTACAAATTTGATACTTTTGCTTCTTCGGAGGCTATTTTTGGGAGAAAGGTTTTACAAGCCGTGGTGCCTTCCATTTAGGTGACCTGATTTGCTCCCTCCCTTCATCCGTGTCCTAAAGCTTTGGTATTGGTTCCCACAAGTAAGGATGACGCCGTGGACCGGACACACCTATGTTGGAGAAAACAGAATTTATGCTTACCTGATAAATTACTTTCTCCAACGGTGTGTCCGGTCCACGGCCCGCCCTGGTTTTTTTAATCAGGTCTGATGAATTATTTTCTCTAACTACAGTCACCATGGTATCATATGGTTTCTCCTATGCATATTTCCTCCTGTACGTCGGTCGAATGACTGGGGTAGGCGGAGCCTAGGAGGGATCATGTGACCAGCTTTGCTGGGCTCTTTGCCATTTCCTGTTGGGGAAGAGAATATCCCACAAGTAAGGATGACGCCGTGGACCGGACACACCGTTGGAGAAAGTAATTTATCAGGTAAGCATAAATTCTGTTTTTATAATTGGATTAAATTCTTAACTGTTACTCTGGGCTTCAAGATTGAGTTCTAAGACTAAAACTTTAAGCTTATACTAGTTTGGTTGTTCTTATTAAGGAACAAATTCCTGAATTCTTTCCCAAGTAACATGTTTTTAATTGGAAATTTTTCAGTTCGAAATCAGCTCCCTAAATTTGCGATGTACGTGCCGTATTCTAGCTTGGCTGGCAAGGGGCAGGTTAAGACTTTTTTGAAATGTATTTGGTTCTATTCGGTCCAAATTTCTTTGATTTTATTCCAGTAAGGCTAACACTTTCTTTAAGTGTGTTTCGGTCCTATATATTTTGGGTACTGTTGAAGCATGGCTGATCACCCGTGGGGTTCATGCGCTGCTCAGACCTGGAATCTTCTGGGGTATTTCTTCCAGTTCCATTTTTAGGAACTGGGTTTTGGAGTTTTATTCAAACTATTCTGCCTTTTTTGGTCAGTGATAGCATTGTTTGTTTTCATTAGATACAATAAATGCATATTTTCATTTTTCTGTTTTTATTCAGATTATTTTCTGAGGATGCGGAATCTCATATGATTCACTTTGTTCTTCCAGGACATAGTTAGAGGATCTTTTTTTCAAAAGCTCTTGATTCCTCACACAAGGGTCACCTTTTTTAGGTTTCCAGATAGTTTGTGTCACTGTCTTTGTCTCTATCAGACAAGGGACAATATTATTGGGTTCCGTCTGTCGGTACCTTTACTCTCTATTATTTCCTTCAGTTGCTATATATGCATAGATTTTTAGGTCTTACGGCCACAGCATTGGATTCAATTCCCTTTGCTCATTTTCAATATAAAGAACCTTTCCAGTCTTTTATGCTGAATTATGGTGCAGGGATTCTAGGATTTCGCATTTTAAATCTTCGAATCCTAATATTTATCTCTCTTGATTTGGTGGTTAAGATCACCATCATTTAGTTCTACAGGTCTCTTCGTTAATTTCAACCTGGACCATGATCTCTACAGATGTGAGTCTTTTTGGTTGGGAGGCTGTCTGAGGATCTCTGTCAGCACAAGGGGTTTGGAAATCTCAGGAGGCGAGATTACCATTTGACATCTTAGAACTCCGTGCTTTCTCAGAGTTTTTCAGTTAGTTTCTTTTTGAAGAAGAGACGTTTATTGTTTTTCAGACAATATCACAACTATGGTGTATGTCAATCATCAGGGTAGGACTATCAGTCCTTAGGCTGTGACAGAAGTGTCTCGGATATTAGCTTGGGCTAAATCCAGCTCCTATCTAAATTCTGTGTTTTTTTTTTCCCAGGTATAGATATTTGGGAAGCGGATTATCTCTGTTAATCAAGCTTTACTTCCGGGAGAATGGTCTTTCTTACCCAGATATGTTTTCTTTCATGTAATTAGCAAGAGTCCATGAGCTAGTGACGTATGGGATATACATTCCTACCAGGAGGGGCAAAGTTTCCCAAACCTCAAAATGCCTATAAATACACCCCTCACCACACCCACAATTCAGTTTTACAAACTTTGCCTCTGATGGAGGTGGTGAAGTAAGTTTGTGCTAGATTCTACGTTGATATGCGCTCCGCAGCAAGTTGGAGCCCGGTTTTCCTCTCAGCGTGCAGTGAATGTCAGAGGGATGTGAGGAGAGTATTGCCTATTTGAATGCAGTGATCTCCTTCTAAGGGGTCTATTTCATAGGTTCTCTGTTATCGGTCGTAGAGATTCATCTCTTACCTCCCTTTTCAGATCGACGATATACTCTTATATATACCATTACCTCTGCTGATTCTCGTTTCAGTACTGGTTTGGCTTTCTACAAACATGTAGATGAGTGTCCTGGGGTAAGTAAATCTTATTTTCTGTGACACTCTAAGCTATGGTTGGGCACTTTATTTATAAAGTTCTAAATATATGTATTCAAACATTTATTTGCCTTGACTCAGAATGTTCAACTTTCCTTATTTTTCAGACAGTCAGTTTCATATTTGGGATAATGCATTTGATTTAATCATTTTTTCTTACCTTCAAAAATTTGACTCTTTTTCCCTGTGGGCTGTTAGGCTCGCGGGGGCTGAAAATGCTTCATTTTATTGCGTCATTCTTGGCGCGGACTTTTTTGGCGCAAAAAATTATTTTTCCGTTTCCGGCGTCATACGTGTCGCCGGAAGTTGCGTCATTTTTTGACGTTATTTTGCGCCAAAAATGTCGGCGTTCCGGATGTGGCGTCATTTTTGGCGCCAAAAGCATTTAGGCGCCAAATAATGTGGGCGTCTTATTTGGCGCTAAAAAATATGGGCGTCGCTTTTGTTTCCACATTATTTAAGTCTCATTTCTCCAACATAGGTGTGTCCGGTCCACGGCGTCATCCTTACTTGTGGGATATTCTCTTCCCCAACAGGAAATGGCAAAGAGCCCAGCAAAGCTGGTCACATGATCCCTCCTAGGCTCCGCCTACCCCAGTCATTCTCTTTGCCGTTGTACAGGCAACATCTCCACGGAGATGGCTTAGAGTTTTTTAGTGTTTAACTGTAGTTTTTATTATTCAATCAAGAGTTTGTTATTTTAAAATAGTGCTGGTATGTACTATTTACTCAGAAACAGAAAAGAGATGAAGATTTCTGTTTGTATGAGGAAAATGATTTTAGCACCGTAACTAAAATCCATGGCTGTTCCACACAGGACTGTTGAGAGCAATTAACTTCAGTTGGGGGAACAGTGTGCAGTCTCTTGCTGCTTGAGGTATGACACATTCTAACAAGACGATGTAATGCTGGAAGCTGTCATTTTTCCCTATGGGATCCGGTAAGCCATGTTTATTACGATGGTAAATAAGGGCTTCATAAGGGCTTATTAAGATTGTAGACTTTTCTGGGCTAAATCGATTCATTTTTAAAACATATTTAGCCTTGAGGAATCATTTTATCTGGGTATATTGATATTATAATATCGGCAGGCACTGTATTAGACACCTTATTTCTCTGGGGCTTTCCCAAAGCATAAGCAGAGCCTCATTTTCGCGCCGGTGTGGCGCACTTGTTTTTGAGAGGCATGGCATGCAGTCGCATGTGAGAGGAGCTCTGATACTTAGAAAAGGCTTTCTGAAGGCGTCATTTGGTATCGTATTCCCCTTTGGGTTTGGTTGGGTCTCAGCAAAGCAGATACCAGGGACTGTAAAGGGGTTTAAGTGTTAAAACGGCTCCGGTTCCGTTATTTTAAGGGTTAAAGCTTCCAAATTTGGTGTGCAATACTTTTAAGGCTTTAAGACACTGTGGTGAAAATTTGGTGAATTTTGTACAATTCCTTCATGTTTTTTCGCAATTGCAGTAATAAAGTGTGTTCAGTTTAAAATTTAAAGTGACAGTAACGGTTTTATTTTAAAACGTTTTTTGTACTTTATTATCAAGTTTATGCCTGTTTAACATGTCTGAACTACCAGATAGACTGTGTTCTGAATGTGGGGAAGCCAGAATTCCTGTTCATTTAAATAAATGTGATTTATGTGATAATGACAATGATGCCCAAGATGATTCCTCAAGTGAGGGGAGTAAGCATGGTACTGCATCATTCCCTCCTTCGTCTACACGAGTCTTGCCCACTCAGGAGGCCCCTAGTACATCTAGCGCGCCAATACTCCTTACTATGCAACAATTAACGGCTGTAATGGATAATTCTGTCAAAAACATTTTAGCCAAAATGAACCCTTGTCAGCGTAAGCGTGGCTGCTCTGTTTTAGTTACTGAAGAGCATGACGACGCTGATATTAATATCTCTGAAGGGCCCCTAACCCAATCTGAGGGGGCCAGGGAGGTTTTGTCTGAGGGAGAAATTACTGATTCAGGGAACATTTCTCAACAGGCTGAACCTGATGTAATTGCATTTAAATTTAAGTTGGAACATCTCCGCATTCTGCTTAAGGAGGTATTATCCACTCTGGATGATTGTGAAAAGTTGGTCATCCCAGAGAAACTATGTAAAATGGACAAGTTCCTAGAGGTGCCGGAGCTCCCAGAAGCTTTTCCTATACCCAAGCGGGTGGCGGACATTGTTAATAAAGAATGGGAAAGGCCCGGTATTCCTTTCGTCCCTCCCCCCATATTTAAAAAATTGTTTCCTATGGTCGACCCCAGAAAGGACTTATGGCAGACAGTCCCCAAGGTCGAGGGAGCGGTTTCTACTTTAAACAAACGCACCACTATACCCATAGAGGATAGTTGTGCTTTCAAAGATCCTATGGATAAAAAATTAGAAGGTTTGCTTAAAAAGATGTTTGTTCAGCAGGGTTACCTTCTACAACCAATCTCATGCATTGTCCCTGTCACTACAGCCGCATGTTTCTGGTTTGATGAGCTGATAAAGGCGCTCGATAGTGATTCTCCTCCTTATGAGGAGATTATGGACAGAATCAATGCTCTCAAATTGGCTAATTCTTTCACCCTAGACGCCACTTTGCAATTGGCTAGGTTAGCGGCTAAGAATTCTGGGTTTGCTATTGTGGCGCGCAGAGCGCTTTGGTTGAAATCTTGGTCGGCTGATGCGTCCTCCAAGAACAAGCTACTAAACATTCCTTTCAAGGGGAAAACGCTGTTTGGCCCTGACTTGAAAGAGATTATCTCGGATATCACTGGGGGTAAGGGCCACGCCCTTCCTCAGGATCGGCCTTTCAAGGCGAAAAATAGACCTAATTTTCGTCCCTTTCGTAAAAACGGACCAGCACAAAGTGCTACGTCCTCTAAGCAAGAGGGTAATACTTCTCAAGCCAAGCCAGCTTGGAGACCAATGCAAGGCTGGAACAAGGGAAAGCAGGCCAAGAAGCCTGCCACTGCTACCAAGACAGCATGAAATATTGGCCCCCGATCCGGGACCGGATCTGGTGGGGGGCAGACTCTCTCTCTTCGCTCAGGCTTGGGCAAGAGATGTTCTGGATCCTTGGGCGCTAGAAATAGTCTCCCAGGGTTATCTCCTGGAATTCAAGGGTCTTCCCCCAAGGGGGAGGTTCCACAGGTCTCAGTTGTCTTCAGACCACATAAAAAGACAGGCGTTCTTACATTGTGTAGAAGACCTGTTAAAAATGGGAGTGATTCATCCTGTTCCAATAAGAGAACAAGGGATGGGGTTCTACTCCAATCTGTTCATAGTTCCCAAAAGAGAGGGAACGTTCAGACCAATCTTAGATCTCAAGATCTTAAACAAGTTTCTCAAGGTTCCATCTTTCAAGATGGAAACCATTCGAACTATTCTTCCTTCCATCCAGGAGGGTCAATTCATGACCACGGTGGATTTAAAGGATGCGTATCTACATATTCCTATCCACAAGGAACATCATCGGTTCCTAAGGTTTGCATTCCTGGACAAACATTACCAGTTCGTGGCGCTTCCTTTCGGATTAGCCACTGCTCCAAGGATTTTCACAAAGGTACTAGGGTCCCTTCTAGCGGTACTAAGACCAAGGGGCATTGCAGTAGTACCTTACCTGGACGACATTCTGATTCAAGCGTCGTCCCTTCCTCAAGCAAAGGCTCACACGGACATTGTCCTGGCCTTTCTCAGATCTCACGGCTGGAAAGTGAACGTGGAAAAGAGTTCTCTATCCCCGTCAACAAGGGTTCCCTTCTTGGGAACAATTATAGACTCCTTAGAAATGAGGATCTTTCTAACAGAGGCCAGAAAAACAAAACTTCTAGACTCTTGTCGGATACTTCATTCCGTTCCTCTTCCTTCCATAGCTCAGTGCATGGAAGTGATCGGGTTGATGGTAGCGGCAATGGACATAGTTCCTTTTGCGCGCATTCATCTAAGACCATTACAACTGTGCATGCTCAGTCAGTGGAATGGGGACTATACAGACTTGTCTCCGAAGATACAAGTAAATCAGAGGACCAGAGACTCACTCCGTTGGTGGCTGTCCCTGGACAATCTGTCTCAAGGGATGACGTTCCGCAGACCAGAGTGGGTCATTGTCACGACCGACGCCAGTCTGATGGGCTGGGGCGCGGTCTGGGGATCCCTGAAAGCTCAGGGTCTTTGGTCTCGGGAAGAATCTCTTCTACCGATAACTATTTTGGAACTGAGAGCGATATTCAATGCTCTCAAGGCCTGGCCTCGGCTAGCGAGGACCAAGTTCATACGGTTTTAATCAGACAACATGACAACTGTTGCGTACATCAACCATCAGGGGGGAACAAGGAGTTCCCTAGCGATGGAAGAAGTGACCAAAATCATTCTATGGGCGGAGTCTCACTCCTGCCACCTGTCTGCTATCCACATCCCAGGAGTGGAAAATTGGGAAGCGGATTTTCTGAGTCGTCAGACATTGCATCCGGGGGAGTGGGAACTCCATCCGGAAATCTTTGCCCAAGTCACTCACCTGTGGGGCATTCCAGACATGGATCTGATGGCCTCTCGTCAGAACTTCAAAGTTCCTTGCTACGGGGCCAGATCCAGGGATCCCAAGGCGGCTCTAGTGGATGCACTAGTAGCACCTTGGACCTTCAAACTAGCTTATGTGTTCCCGCCATTTCCTCTCATCCCCAGGCTGGTAGCCAGGATCAATCAGGAGAGGGCGTCGGTGATCTTGATAGCTCCTGCGTGGCCACGCAGGACTTGGTATGCAGATCTGGTGAATATGTCATCGGCTCCACCTTGGAAGCTACCTTTGAGACGAGACCTTCTTGTTCAGGGTCCGTTCGAACATCCGAATCTGGTTTCACTCCAGCTGACTGCTTGGAGATTGAACGCTTGATTTTATCGAAGCGAGGATTCTCAGATTCTGTTATCGATACTCTTGTTCAGGCCAGAAAGCCTGTAACTAGAAAGATTTACCACAAAATTTGGAAAAAATATATCTGTTGGTGTGAATCTAAAGGATTCCCTTGGGACAAGGTTAAGATTCCTAGGATTCTATCCTTCCTTCAAGAAGGATTGGAAAAAGGATTATCTGCAAGTTCCCTGAAGGGACAGATTTCTGCCTTGTCGGTATTACTTCACAAAAAGCTGGCAGCTGTGCCAGATGTTCAAGCCTTTGTTCAGGCTCTGGTTAGAATCAAGCCTGTTTACAAACCTTTGACTCCTCCTTGGAGTCTCAATTTAGTTCTTTCAGTTCTTCAGGGGGTTCCGTTTGAACCCTTACATTCCGTTGATATTAAGTTATTATCTTGGAAAGTTTTGTTTTTAGTTGCGATTTCTTCTGCTAGAAGAGTCTCAGAATTATCTGCTCTGCAGTGTTCTCCTCCTTATCTGGTGTTCCATGCAGATAAGGTGGTTTTACGTACTAAACCTGGTTTTCTTCCAAAAGTTGTTTCTAACAAAAACATTAACCAGGAGATTATCGTACCTTCTCTGTGTCCGAAACCAGTTTCAAAGAAGGAACGTTTGTTGCACAATTTGGATGTTGTTCGCGCTCTAAAATTCTATTTAGATGCTACAAAGGATTTTAGACAAACATCTTCCTTGTTTGTTGTTTATTCAGGTAAAAGGAGAGGTCAAAAAGCAACTTCTACCTCTCTCTTTTTGGATTAAAAGCATCATCAGATTGGCTTACGAGACTGCCGGACGGCAGCCTCCCGAGAGAATCACAGCTCATTCCACTAGGGCTGTGGCTTCCACATGGGCCTTCAAGAACGAGGCTTCTGTTGATCAGATATGTAGGGCAGCGACTTGGTCTTCACTGCACACTTTTACCAAATTTTACAAGTTTGATACTTTTGCTTCTTCTGAGGCTATTTTTGGGAGAAAGGTTTTGCAAGCCGTGGTGCCTTCCATTTAGGTGACCTGATTTGCTCCCTCCCTTCATCCGTGTCCTAAAGCTTTGGTATTGGTTCCCACAAGTAAGGATGACGCCGTGGACCGGACACACCTATGTTGGAGAAAACAGAATTTATGTTTACCTGATAAATTTCTTTCTCCAACGGTGTGTCCGGTCCACGGCCCGCCCTGGTTTTTTTAATCAGGTCTGATAATTTATTTTCTTTAACTACAGTCACCACGGTACCATATGGTTTCTCCTATGCAAATATTCCTCCTTAACGTCGGTCGAATGACTGGGGTAGGCGGAGCCTAGGAGGGATCATGTGACCAGCTTTGCTGGGCTCTTTGCCATTTCCTGTTGGGGAAGAGAATATCCCACAAGTAAGGATGACGCCGTGGACCGGACACACCGTTGGAGAAAGAAATTTATCAGGTAAACATAAATTCTGTTTTTTCATTGCTTCTGGTTGCTAGAAGCTTGTTCTTTGGCATTTTTTCCCATTCCTGAAACTGTCATTTAAGGAATTTGATCAATTTTGCTTTATATATTGTTTTTTCTCTTACATATTGCAAGATGTCTCACGTTGCATCTGAGTCAGAAGATACTACAGGAAAATCGCTGTCTAGTGCTGGATCTACCAAAGCTAAGTGTATCTGCTGTAAACTTTTGGTAGCTATTTCTCCGGCTGTTGTTTGTATTAATTGTCATGACAAACTTGTTAATGCAGATAATATTTCCTTTAGTAAAGTACCATTGTCTGTTGCAGTTCCTTCAACATCTAAGGTGCAGAATGTTCCTGATAATATAAGAGATTTTGTTTCTGAATCCATCAAGAAGGCTATGTCTGTTATTTCTCCTTCTAGTAAACGTAAAAAATCTTTTAAAACTTCTCTCCCTACAGATGAATTTTTAAATGAACATCATCATTCTGATTCTGATGATTCTTCTGGTTCAGAGGATTCTGTTTCAGAGATTGATGCTGATAAATCTTCATATTTATTTAAAATGGAATTTATTCGTCGTTTACTTAAAGAAGTACTAATTGCTTTAGAAATAGAGGATTCTGGTCCTCTTGATACTAATTCTAAACGTTTAGATAAGGAATTAAAATCTCCTGTGGTTATTCCAGAAGTTTTTCCTGTTCCTAATGCTATTTCTGCAGTAATTTCCAAAGAATGGGATAAATTGGGTAATTCATTTACTCCTTCTAAACGTTTTAAGCAATTATATCCTGTACCGTCTGACAGGTTAGAATTTTGGGACAAAATCCCTAAAGTTGATGGGGCTATTTCTTCCCTTGCTAAACGTACTACCATTCCTACGTCAGATGGTACTTCGTTTAAAGATCCTTTAGATAGGAAAATTGAATCCTTTCTAAGAAAAGCTTATCTGTGTTCAGGTAATCTTCTTAGACCTGCTATATCATTGGCTGATGTTGCTGCAGCTTCAACTTTTTGGTTGGAAACTTTAGCGCAACAAGTAACAAATCATGATTCTCATGATATTATTATTCTTCTTCAGCATGCTAATAATTTTATCTGTGATGCCATTTTTGATATTATCAGAGTTGATGTCAGGTTTATGTCTCTAGCTATTTTAGCTAGAAGAGCTTTATGGCTTAAGACTTGGAATGCTGATATGGCTTCTAAATCAACTCTACTTTCCATTTCTTTCCAGGGTAACAAATTATTTGGTTCTCAGTTGGATTCTATTATCTCAACTGTTACTGGTGGGAAAGGAACTTTTTTACCACAGGATAAAAAATCTAAAGGTAAAAACAGGGCTAATAATCGTTTTCGTTCCTTTCGTTTCAACAAAGAACAAAAGCCTGATCCTTCATCCTCAGGAGCAGTTTCAGTTTGGAAACCATCTCTCGTCTGGAATAAATCCAAGCCTGCTAGAAAGGCAAAGCCTGCTTCTAAGTCCACATGAAGGTGCGGCCCTCATTCCAGCTCAGCTGGTAGGGGGCAGGTTACGTTTTTTCAAAGAAATTTGGATCAATTCTGTTCACAATCTTTGGATTCAGAACATTGTTTCAGAAGGGTACAGAATTGGTTTCAAGATGAGACCTCCTGCAAAGAGATTTTTTCTTTCCCGTGTCCCAGTAAATCCAGTGAAAGCTCAAGCATTTCTGAATTGTGTTTCAGATCTAGAGTTGGCTGGAGTAATTATGCCAGTTCCAGTTCCGGAACAGGGGATGGGGTTTTATTCAAATCTCTTCATTGTACCAAAGAAGGAGAATTCCTTCAGACCAGTTCTGGATCTAAAAATATTGAATCGTTATGTAAGGATACCAACGTTCAAGATGGTAACTGTAAGGACTATCTTGCCTTTTGTTCAGCAAGGGAATTATATGTCCACAATAGATTTACAGGATGCATATCTGCATATTCCGATTCATCCAGATCATTATCGGTTCCTGAGATTCTCTTTTCTGGACAAGCATTACCAGTTTGTGGCTCTACCGTTCGGCCTAGCTACAGCTCCAAGAATTTTTACAAAGGTTCTCTGTGCCCTTCTGTCTGTAATCAGAGAACAGGGTATTGTGGTATTTCCTTATTTGGACGATATCTTGGTACTTGCTCAGTCTTTACATTTAGCAGAATCTCATACGAATCGACTTGTGTTGTTTCTTCAAGATCATGGTTGGAGGATCAATTTACCAAAAAGTTCATTGATTCCTCAGACAAGGGTAACCTTTCTGGGTTTCCGGATAGATTCAGTGTCCATGACTCTGTCTTTAACAGACAAGAGACGTCTAAAATTGATTTCAGCTTGTCGAAACCTTCAGTCACAATCATTCCCTTCGGTAGCCTTATGCATGGAAATTCTAGGTCTTATGACTGCTGCATCGGACGCGATCCCCTTTGCTCGTTTTCACATGCGACCTCTTCAGCTCTGTATGCTGAATCAATGGTGCAAGGATTACACAAAGATATCTCAATTAATATCTTTAAAACCGATTGTTCGACACTCTCTAACATGGTGGACAGATCACCATCGTTTAATTCAGGGGGCTTCTTTTGTGCTTCCGACCTGGACTGTAATTTCAACAGATGCAAGTCTCACAGGTTGGGGAGCTGTGTGGGGATCTCTGACGGCACAAGGAGTTTGGGAATCTCAGGAGGTGAGATTACCGATCAATATTTTGGAACTCCGTGCAATTTTCAGAGCTCTTCAGTTTTGGCCTCTAAGGAAGAGAGAATCGTTCATTTGTTTTCAGACAGACAATGTCACAACTGTGGCATACATCAATCATCAAGGAGGGACTCACAGTCCTCTGGCTATGAAAGAAGTATCTCAAATTTTGGTTTGGGCGGAATCCAGCTCCTGTCTAATCTCTGCGGTTCATATCCCAGGTGTAGACAATTGGGAAGTGGATTATCTCAGTCGCCAAACGTTGCATCCGGGCGAATGGTCTCTTCACCCAGAGGTATTTCTTCAGATTGTTCAAAGGTGGGAACTTCCAGAAATAGATCTGATGGCGTCTCATCTAAACAAGAAACTTCCCAGATATCTGTCCAGATCCCGGGATCCTCAGGCGGAGGCAGTGGATGCATTATCACTTCCTTGGAAGTATCATCCTGCCTATATCTTTCCACCTCTAGTTCTTCTTCCAAGAGTAATCTCCAAGATTCTGAAGGAATGCTCGTTTGTTCTGCTGGTAGCTCCGGCATGGCCTCACAGGTTTTGGTATGCGGATCTTGTCCGGATGGCCTCTTGCCAACCGTGGACTCTTCCGTTAAGACCAGACCTTCTGTCACAAGGTCCTTTTTTCCATCAGGATCTGAAATCCTTCAATTTAAAGGTATGGAGATTGAACGCTTGATTCTTGGTCAAAGAGGTTTCTCTGACTCTGTGATTAATACTATGTTACAGGCTCGTAAATCTGTATCTAGAGAGATATATTATAGAGTCTGGAAGACTTATATTTCTTGGTGTCTTTCTCATCATTTTTCTTGGCATTCTTTTAGAATACCGAGAATTTTACAGTTTCTTCAGGATGGTTTAGATAAGGGTTTGTCTGCAAGTTCCTTGAAAGGACAAATCTCTGCTCTTTCTGTTCTTTTCCACAGAAAGATTGCTATTCTTCCTGATATTCATTGTTTTGTACAAGCTTTGGTTCGTATAAAACCTGTCATTAAGTCTATTTCTCCTCCTTGGAGTTTGAATTTGGTTCTGGGAGCTCTTCAAGCTCCTCCCTTTGAACCTATGCATTCATTGGACATTAAATTACTTTCTTGGAAAGTTTTGTTCCTTTTGGCCATCTCTTCTGCCAGAAGAGTTTCTGAATTATCTGCTCTTTCTTGTGAGTCTCCTTTTCTGATTTTTCATCAGGATAAGGCGGTGTTGCGAACTTCTTTTGAATTTTTACCTAAAGTTGTGAATTCCAACAACATTAGTAGAGAAATTGTGGTTCCTTCATTATGTCCTAATCCTAAGAATTCTAAGGAGAAATCATTGCATTCTTTGGATGTTGTTAGAGCTTTGAAATATTATGTTGAAGCTACTAAGTCTTTCCGAAAGACTTCTAGTCTATTTGTTATCTTTTCCGGTTCTAGAAAAGGCCAGAAAGCTTCTGCTATTTCTTTGGCATCTTGGTTGAAATCTTTAATTCATCTTGCATATGTTGAGTCGGGTAAAACTCCGCCTCAGAGGATTACAGCTCATTCTACCAGGTCAGTTTCTACTTCCTGGGCGTTTAGGAATGAAGCTTCGGTTGATCAGATTTGCAAAGCAGCAACTTGGTCCTCTTTGCATACTTTTACTAAATTCTACCATTTTGATGTATTTTCTTCTTCTAAAGCAGTTTTTGGTAGAAAAGTACTTCAGGCAGCGGTTTCAGTTTGAATCTTCTGCTTATGTTTTTCATTAAACTTTATTTTGGGTGTGGATTATTTTCAGCAGGAATTGGCTGTCTTTATTTTATCCCTCCCTCTCTAGTGACTCTTGTGTGGAAAGATCCACATCTTGGGTAATCATTATCCCATACGTCACTAGCTCATGGACTCTTGCTAATTACATGAAAGAAAACATAATTTATGTAAGAACTTACTTGATAAATTCATTTCTTTCATATTAGCAAGAGTCCATGAGGCCCGCCCTTTTTTTGTGGTGGTTATGATTTTTGTATAAAGCACAATTATTCCAATTCCTTATTTTATATGCTTTCGCACTTTTTTATCACCCCACTTCTTGGCTATTCGTTAAACTGAATTGTGGGTGTGGTGAGGGGTGTATCTATAGGCATTTTGAGGTTTGGGAAACTTTGCCCCTCCTGGTAGGAATGTATATCCCATACGTCACTAGCTCATGGACTCTTGCTAATATGAAAGAAATGAATTTATCAGGTAAGTTCTTACATAAATTATGTTTTTCAATTTTTCAGATGTGAGCATTTCTAGAAATAGATCTGTTGGCATCTCATCTGAATAAAGAACTTCCCAGGGGCCTATTCAGGTCCGGGGATCTTCAGGCGGAAGTAGTGTATGCATTGACATTTCTTTGGAATTATCTTTTTGCCTATTTCTTTCCGCCTCTAGTTCTTCAAAGTGATTTCCAAAATTCTTTTGGAGTATTTGTTTGTTATGCTGGTGGCTCCAGCATGGCCTCTCAGGTTTTGGTATGCGGATCTCATTCGGATGGCCAGTTGCCAACCTTGGACACTTCAGTTTAAACCAGACCTTCTTTC
The DNA here is from genome assembly GCF_027579735.1 of Bombina bombina. Taxonomy (NCBI): domain Eukaryota; kingdom Metazoa; phylum Chordata; class Amphibia; order Anura; family Bombinatoridae; genus Bombina; species Bombina bombina. Next base: position 1,101,219,507 of record NC_069502.1, on the reverse strand, counting down.
TCAAGGCCCATTTTTTCCATCAGGATCTCAAATCATTAAATTTGAAGGGATGGAGATTGAACGCTTGGTTAATACTATGTTTCAGGCTCGTAAATCTGTCTCTAGAAAGATTTATTATTGAGTCTGGAAGACCTACTTTTCTTGGCATTCTTTTAAAATTCATAGAATTTTATTATTTTTTAAGGTTGGTTTGGATAAGGTTTTGTCTTCAGTTCTTTTAGGACAAATCTCTACTCTTTCTGTTCTTTTTTCACAGAAAGATTGCTAATCATCCTGATATTCATTGTTTTGTACAGGCTTTGGTCTGTATCAAGCCTGTCATTAATTCAATCTCTCCTCTTTGGAGTCTCAATTTGGTGCCGAGGGCTTTACAGGCTCCTCCGTTTGAAACTATGCATTTTCTGAACATTAAATTACTTTCTTGGAAAAGTATTGTTCCTTTTGGTTATTTCTTCTGCTAGAAGAATTTTTGAGTTATCTGCTCTTTTTTGTGAATATCTTTTTCTGATTTTTCATCAGGATAAGGCAGTGTTACTTCCTGATATTCATAATTTTTTTCAGGTTTTGATTCGTATCAAACCTGTCATTAAGCCAATTTCTCTTACTTGGAGTCTTAATTGGGTTCTGAAGGTTTTTCAGGCTCTATTTTGAGCATATGCTTGCTCTGGACATTAATTACTTTCATGGAAAGTATTGTTCTTTTTGGACATCTCTTCAGCTAGAACAGTTTTTGAATTATCTGTTCTTTCTTGTGAATCTCTCTCTTCTGATTTTTTTTCATAAGGATAAGGTTTTTGCTGTCCTCATTTCAATTCTTACCTAAAGTTGTAAATTCTAACAAACATTAGGGAGGAATTATTGTTTTCCTAAGACTTCTTTGGTGAGATTCTTACTTTCTTTGGATATGGTAAGAGTTGTAATTCTGTTGAAGCTATACAGATTTCAGATAGACTTCTAGTCTATTTTTTATCTTTTCTGGTTTTAGGAAGGTCAAAAAGCTTCTGCTATTTATTTGGCAGCTTGCTTTAACTTTTGATTCATCATGCTTATTTGGAGTCGGGTGGATTCCCGCCTCGGAGGATTACGGCTCATTCTACTAGGTACGTTTCTACTTCCTGGGCTTTTTAAGAATGAAGCTTCTGTTGATCAGATTTGCAAAGCAATGACTTGGTCTTCTTTGCATACTTTTACTATGTTCTACCATTTTGATGTTTTCTCTTCTTTTGAAGCAGTTTTGGTAGAATGGTACTAAAGGCAGCTGTCTCAGTTTGATTCTTCTGCTTATAATTTCAGTTTTTTTCATTATAAAAAGTGAAACTTTTTTGATTGGGTAGTGGATTAATTTTTCAGCGGAATTGGCTGTCTTTATTTTATCCCTCCCTCTCTAGTGACTCTTGCGTGGAAAGATCCACATCTTGGGTAGTCATTATCCCATACGTCACTAGCTCATGGACTCTTGCTAATTACATGAAAGAAAACATAATTTATGTAAGAACTTACCTGATAAATTCATTTCTTTCATATTAGCAAGAGTCCATGAGGCCCACCCTTTTTTGTGGTGGTTATGATTTTTTTGTATAAAGCACAATTATTCCAATTCCTTATTTTTTGATGCTTTCGCTCCTTTCTTGTCACCCCACTTCTTGGCTATTCGTTAAACTGAATTATAGGTGTGGTGAGGGGTGTATTTATAGGCATTTTGAGGTTTGGGAAACTTTGCCCCTCCTGGTAGGAATGTATATCCCATACGTCACTAGCTCATGGACTCTTGCTAATATGAAAGAAATTAATTTATCTGTAAGTTCTTACATAAATTATGTTTTTTGGTTTGAGGCTCTAGAGGAGTCTTTTAAGGTTGAGAACCCATTAGATGATATTTTGGATAGAATTAAGGCTCTCAAGCTAGCAAATTCTTTTATTACAGATGCCGCTTTCAATCCAAGCTTTTAGCTATTCCCTTTAAGGGTAAGACCCTATTTGGGCCTGAACTAAAGGAGATCATTTCTGACATTACTGGAGGTAAAGGTCATGCCCTTCCTCAGGACAAGACGGTTAAAATGAGGACCAAACAGAATAATTTTAGTTCCTTTCGAAACTTTAAAGGCGATCCCTCTACCTCCTCATCCGCCTCCAAGCAGGAGGGGAACTTTGCTCAATCCAAGTCAGTCTGGAGACCTAACCAGAACTGGAATAAAGGTAAACAGGCCAAGAAGCCCGCTGCTGCTACCAAGACAGCATGAAGGGTCAGCCCCCGATTCGGGACCGGATCTAGTAAGGGACAGACTTTCTCTTTTTGCTCGGGCAAGAGACGTTCAGGATTCCTGGGCATTAGAAATTGTGACCCGGGGTATCGTCTAGAGTTCAAAGATTCTCTCCCAAGGGGGAGATTTCATCTTTCACGTTTGTCTGTAAACCAGACAAAAAAAAAAGAGGCGTTCTTACGCTGTGTAGAAGACCTATATACCATGGGCGTAATCTGCCCAGTTCCAAAATTAGAACAAGGGCAGGGGTTTTACTCCAATCTGTTCGTGGTTCCCAAAAAAGAGGGAACCTTCAGACCGATTTTAGATCTCAAAACTCAAAACAAATTTCTCAGAGTCCCATCGTTCAAGATGGAGACCATACAAACCATTTTACAAATGATCCAGGAGGTTCAATATATGACCACCGTGGATTTGAAGGATGCGTATCTTCACATTCCTATTCACAAAGATCATCACCAGTTCCTCAGGTTCGCTTTCCTGGACAAACATTACCAGTTTGTGGCCTTTCCTTTCGGGTTGGCCACAGCTCCCAGAATTTTCACAAAGGTGCTAGGATCCCTTCTGGCGGTTTTAAGGCCGCGGGGCATTCAGTGGCGCCCTATCTGGACGATATTTTGATTCATGCGTCAACTTACAATCTAGCCAAATCTCACACGGACATCGTGTTGGCTTTTCTAAAAACTCACGGGTGGAAGGTGAACATAAAGAGTTCACTTTTTCCTCTGACAAGAGTTCCATTTTTAGGAACTTTGATAGACTCGGTAGACATGAAGATTTTTCTGACGGAGGTCAGAAAATCAAAGATCTTAATTACTTGCAGAGCCCTACATTCCATTCCTCGGCCATCAGTGGCTCAGTGTATGGAGGTAATTGGACTAATGGTAGCGGCAATGGACATAGTTCTGTTTGCTCGCTTACATCTCTGAGCATGCACAGCTGCAGTGGTCTGAAAGTGGAATGGGGATTATGCGGATTTATCTCCGCGGATAAATCTGGATCTAGAGACCAGAGACTCTCTTCATTGGTGGTTGTCACAGGATCATCTGTCCCAGGGAATGTGCTTCCGCAGGCCAGCATGGGTCATACTGACGACGGACCCAAGCTTCTTGGGCTGGGGTGCAGTCTGGATTTCCCTGAAGGCTCAGGGTGTGTGGACTCAGGAGGAGTCCTTACTACCAATAAATATTCTGGAACTGAGAGCGATATTCAACGCGCTTCAAGCGTGGCCTCAGCTGGCTTCGGCCAAATTCATAAGATTCCAGTCTGACAAAATCACGACTGTAGCATGTATCAATCATCAAGGGGGAACAAAGAGTTCTCTAGCGATGATAGAGGTTTCCAAAATAATTCAATGGGCTGAGACTCACTCTTGCTATCTTTCAGCAATATATATCCCAGGAGTGGAGAACTGGGAAGCGGATTTTCTAAGTCGTCAGACTTTTCATCCGGGGGAGTGGGAACTCCATCCGGAGGTGTTTGCAAAATTGATTCATCAATGGGGCACACCGGAATTGGATCTGATGGCATCTTGTCAGAATGCCAAACTTCCTTGTTACGGGTCCAGATCAAGGGATCCTCAAGCAGTACTGATAGATGCTCTAGCAGTACCGTGGTCGTTCACATGGCTTATGTGTTTCCTCCTTTTCCTCTCTTTCCTCGTCTGATCGCAAGAATCAAACAGGAGAGAGCTTCGGTGATTTTGATAGCACCTGCGTGGTATGTAGATCTGGTGGACATGTCATCTCTGCCACCGTGGACTCTGCCACTGAGACAGGACCTTCTCATTCAGGGTCCGTTCCAACATCCAAATCTAGTTTCTCTGCAGCTGACTGCCTGGAGATTGAGCGCTTGATTCTATCTAAGCGGGGGTTCTCTGAGTCGGTCATTGATACCTTGATTCAGGCTCGGAAGCCTGTCACTAGGAAAATTTATCATAAGATATGGCGTAAATATCTTTATTGGTGCGAATCCAAAGGCTACTCATGGAGTAAGATCAGGATTCCTAGGATTTTGTCCTTTCTCCAAGAAGGATTGGAGAAGGGGTTATCAGCTAGTTCCTTAAAGGGACAGATTTCTGCTTTGTCAGTCTTACTACACAAGCGTCTGGCAGATGTCCCAGACGTTCAGTCGTTTTGTCAGGCTTTTGTTAGAATTAAAGGGACACTGTACCCAAAATTT